>NC_058130.1:609135994-609224895 GCF_016433145.1 Gracilinanus agilis | reverse complement strand
TAATGGTAGAAGTTCCATCACAATTCAACAGAAAATATATATAGGAAAGACAATTCCCATGGTATGGAACTTTACTTTTATATTATAAAGTATCAAGCATTTGAATATAATATATTATTTTTCTTTTTTTTTTACTAGTAAGTCATGGGGATGTTAGGTAACTGAGTGGATTAAGAGTCAGGCCCAGAGAAGAGAATATGGCCTCAGACACTTCCTAACTCTATGACTCTGGGCAAGTTGCTTAAGTACATCATTATATATATGGAGAGAGAGAGAGAGAGAGAGAGAGAGAGAGAGAGAGAGAGAGAGAGAGAGAGAGAGAGAGAGAGAGAGTCAGACCTATGCTCCCTTAGTAATTCTATAGCTTCCAGAGATATATTTTCTAGTGCTGAAAAAGTCTATTTTGAACTTAGAAGAGTAAATTGATTCAATTCTCTCTTTCCATTTATTAAATCAAAACTCATTTTGATTTGAAATGTAAAAATGGATAATTCTCCATCTGTGTACTAGACTTTCCCTCTCCCTGCTTAATTTGTTTAATTTAGATAATATAAGTTACTTGCAATTCCACTCCTTTTGTTTATTTCCCATTGAGGCTCATGGTTAACTGCACTTGTTTTACCTAGAAAATAGTGAGAAAGGGTGTGAGTGCCATTAGTTTTATTTAGGAAGTTATGTTTTCAGTCATGACTTTGTTTTTGAGTTTTGTTTTGTTTTTTTAATATTTGTAGTCAGTATTGGATTCCTTCAACATCCCTATAGACTAATCCAATCCTAAGTGAAATTACCTATGGAAATTCCTTGTTTTTATAAGCTTTCACTGAAACCTCCATTCAAGGTTTCTATCATACATATATGAAAACACTTTTGCATGGAGCTTTTATCTTAGCTACAGACAGAAATAATAGGTATGGACCAATTTTTGAATTAGCATGGAAACTCCTTTTATGTGTATCTGAGAAAATGCCTTTGAATCTTCTTCCCAAAGGCTTTTTTGTCTTCTAGTTGTTATAAGAAAACATGGTCACCTCAAAGAAAAAACCTGAATATGGTTCCACCTTAATCAGATTCACAATCGTGTCCTACTGTAATTTGTCCTAATCCATTTCTGAGGAAGACAACTATTTATGATTCCCAGAGACTTGTGGGAATAAATGCAGCTCCATGGAAATCCCCTGAGTGCTTTATGTACTGTATTTTACCAGTTCATAAAAAAAAAAACTAATTACATTTCGAGAAGTAGACTTTATGGATGCAATGTATATTCTAATACACAAATGCTAGCATGTGCCCCTGGTCATGTGACTAAGCTCAGTTTTCAGTATGCAAACTACATTTTTCAGTTGAATTAATGTATTTGAAAAATGATTCTCTGCTTTACATTTTAGACCTGATCTCATATTTTGGTGTATGAGTAAAAATCCTCCTTTTCTCATTGTGTTTTGCTTTTATTTCATAATTTATTTATTTAAAAGAATGCTATTTAGGCAGTGTGATAAATAAGAAATTAGTACCTCTTTTTTTTAAATTTTCTGTGAAGCAAATACAGTTATTTATTGTTAAAAACCTAAATGTACAATTATTTCTGGGGAGAATGAAGTTGTGATGGTCAAAACTTCCAGGAAATGGAACCTTCTAGGTAATTTTGTTAAAATATTACAATTCTTGAATTTTTCCCAAAAGAAAAATATTTCCAGAGAAACACTTCTATCTCTAATTAGAAATAATTGTAATAGGTAATTAGAAATAAATGTAATAGGTAATGAAGCAAGAAGAAAATATGAATTCTCAAAAGATTTCTATTTACTTTTTATAAGATCATACTGACATAAAATTTCATCATTTATTTCTTACATGAGCTTATATTTTTTCTTTCCTTTTTTGGTACATTTCAATGGTCATCTGCTTCTTAATTAGATTGTCTAATTCAGAATCCCAAATCAAATTCTAAGTAGATTTTTCTAATTTGACTCTCTACATTGATCAAAGCAATGGGATAATGTTAAAATTCAACTTTATACTATGTAGACAAAAATCTGTATTTTTTTTTCAAGAGTGAGGTCATTTATCATATATAGTCAATAAGTATATACCATAAGAACACTATGATTACTGGCTACTGTGCTTGGCAAAATAAAAGTAAGAATGAGCCAAGATGAAGCCAGTCATTTCTTCTAATGAAAAGTAAATTCCTAAGATTTAAACTTTGTCTACTAATAATGTAATTGAGATGATACAAAATAAAACCTGATTTTAAATAGTTTAATGTAGATATGTAATATGCTCTCTACTCTGTGTCCAAATTCTCTTTGTTTTGAGTAGAAAACTTTTTTTTAAATTTGTATTACTTATCCTTGATGATAACTAATTAGCAATGCAAGATCAAGGGTCAGGCCTTGATAGGAAATTTGACTAAAGACCTCTTATATCCATCCCAAGTAACCAAGATACACTTGGCACCAAACACCATTCCTTCGTGGAGATCCAGATCTGCTTGGGAGGTAATTATGCCTCTGATTCAGGGACTCAAAAGTATTGCCAGGCTTGAATTACAGAAACTTAGAGTATAGACAGAAGTGCTAGCAAAGATTCTGTACAGAATTTATAAAGGGAAAGGGCATTATAGCAATTACTGGATTGGCCTGATTTCTGCCAGGATGATGGTTCTGAAATATAGACAACACCTTAAATTACTCATAATGGCTCAACAACTTTTGATGCTCAGGATACAAGGAATGACTTAGCATAGTTATCTTTTCTTTTGCAAAAAATAAAAATATTTTCTTAAAGCAACAGAATCTTTTAGATTTTTAAAATAAATAAGTAGCAATGATACTGCTCTATATTTCTTTTTTCTTTATTCTTTCCATAGTTAAATATTACAAGTACATTTGTCTCATAAAAGGAGCTGAGTAGAGTACTTTCATTGTCAGTTTTCTAACATTAATTTGTATAGTACAAGTAATAATCATTTCCTATCTAATAGAATTCTATAAAATCCATGAGGTCTAGAATAAGTCTCCCCAAACACAGACAAATACAGAAAAAAGTCACATTTGGCAGATTCTATGTACCTAGTTCAATTTCATTTTGCAGATTTTAAAATCTCATTTGATTTTTGTTATTTCTATGTTGTGAAAGAGAATTCTTTATTGTCTATCCAGAGTTAGCACTATCTTAAGTACCTCACTAGATTTTGAAGACAGGATTAACTCTCCTTTGTCTGCCTTTTGATTGAATCAACACAAGCTTGAACTAGGTGGAGGAGCTCAGAAACCACTTAGTGAATTCCTATCCTACTTAGTGCTAGGTGAGAAGCCAGCAAGATACTTGGAGAGGTTCACCCTTTTTTTCTAACTCATATAGTCATAAACTTGGGAATTATTTTAAGAATTCACACCCTCAGAAACTGTGAACTCTTTCAATGAATATTCACCCCTCTAGAAGGTGTGAACTGATTCCTACAAACACTAGCCCCTGGGCAGTGCTAGACTATTTTGGAAGCTGTGATTGGCCCCTGTGAAGAGGGGCAGTAGCAGAGAGTCACCATAAAAGCAAGCCCTGAACTCAGTCTGGGAAAATGATCTTGGAGAAGAGATTGTCTTCTGGACATAGCCTTCTAATTGGGGAGAGTCTTTGAGGGAGCTTGCTAGAGACTGTGGCTTGGATTGTGGGCTTGGAGCTTGACTTCAGCTTAGTCTCTGGCTCCTGGACTACTTTGTTGGGTGAGTGAAAGGTTGACTACTTTCCTAGAGACTAGCTTCCATCTTGGAGGAGGTCAAGTGGTTACTTACCACCAGCCTTCCAGGTTGAGAGCTTTAGGTTGTTATTCCCCTCACATTTCTTTTCTTTACTATTTCTTCTCTATTTGTGAATAAATTTTGGACTGATAATATAATAAATAGTGGTGATCACATAATTTCATAAAATTATTATTCAACCATTAAGTTTAACTCTTACAATGTTTTATATTTAGGAATGCATTTCTCTTTTGTGTTCTCAGTTTTTCCATATATAAGAATGCATAGAAGATACTGATAATTATATTTTTTTCTTCTGAAGATTTTTCTGACTTCATTTTATTTGCTATGTTATAGATTCAATTTTAAGCCCTATTCTTTTTAATCGGGTTTACTAAAGGTTTATCATTTTTGTTCATTTTTTTAACAAACTAGCTTTTAGTTTTGTTTATTATTTCTATATCATATTATTTCATTTCAAATGCAGTTCAATTATTTTATTTCTATTCTTTTTTTTTAAACCCTTGTACTTCGTTGTATTGTCTCATAGGTGGAAGATTGGTAAGGGTGGGCAATGGGGGTCAAGTGACTTGCCCAGGGTCACACAGCTGGGAAGTGGCTGAGGCTGGGTTTGAACCTAGGACCTCCTGTCTCTAGGCCTGACTCTCACTCCACTGAGCTACCCAGCTGCCCCCTATTTTATTTCTAATATTTAATATCTCTTTTCTCATGTATTTTAATTTCTCCATGCTTTCTAAATAAAATAGATATTCAGGTAATTAATATTTTGTATTTTTATTTTAGAAATATGTTTTGGGGGGTGTATATTTTCCTTTGCAGACCTCTTGCCTTCAATTGGATTAATTCTGTGATGTTTCATCATTAACATTTTAGTTTATGTAATTATTGTTTCTTTGATTTGTTCTTTACCAACATTGTTTGATTCCATTGTTAAATCTCCATTTGAGTCTATCTTTTCTTTTTACTCCCTAAACAAGCTACTATTTTATTTCTAAATAATGGGTTTACTACTCTTTACATTTATTTATGATATTTCTGTTCCTTGATATTTGACTATTTTCTGTAAAACACTCCTGTGGTGCTAAGAAATACTTGTATTCCTTAGCATTCTCATTAAGAAGATGTCATAAGTATTTGGTATATTTTTTTTCAGCAATTTGCTCATCTCTAATTTCTCTAATTTGCTTTTGTTTTATTGCTTGTATTATATTTTCCCAATATTGAGAAAGTTTCAAGTTTCCTGATACTTTATTAGTCCATTTTTTCTTATGTAATTCAGTCAATAATTTCTTTTAAAATATAGTTAAGGCATTCAAAACATATAAATATAATGTTGATATGACTTTACTGTCTGTTTCTTTTCAGGATAATGTAATTTCTTTATTTTTGTATTATAAAATTTTAAGTTTACTTTTTAATTGTTTGATAGATAATATAATTGCCATGCCAGCTTTTGGAATAATTGCATAATAAAATTGCCTATTGCATAATAAAATTTATTCTATTGACATATATATTTATATTTCTTTTTATGGATGTTTCTTGAAAGCAAAAGATCTGCACTCTTTTCATTTAATTTTCAATTGAAGATTCTTCTATTTA
Organism: Gracilinanus agilis; assembly: GCF_016433145.1. NCBI lineage: Eukaryota > Metazoa > Chordata > Mammalia > Didelphimorphia > Didelphidae > Gracilinanus > Gracilinanus agilis. The sequence goes on along the minus strand of NC_058130.1, from coordinate 609,219,532 downwards.
TCTTTAATCTTGTTTTTCTAAATTAAGGCTTCTTTGATTCTCTCCCTCTCACAGTTTAAAAACATTTAGTTTCTTAGTTTTATTTATGTATTATATTCATTCAACATTTATATATTAATCAAACTACAGAAAACATCTCTCTTATAATGAAGTAAATTAAATAAATTAATACAGATTTCATCTGTCAAGTATGCAACATTTTACACTTCAATTAAACCCCATCTCAGCTCTCAGAGTTTTTCACTAAAAATCTATTTTCTCTCTCTCCTATCCCACCAATTCATTGAGAAGAAAAAAAAACAAAATAAAATTACTTAACACAATTACAGTCAAAAAATTTTTCCTCACATGTATGTATAGCTTGTATTTCTGAGCTCTTAATTTGTTGTATTACTGTGATGGATAAATACATACAATTTCAAAGTTGGCTCTTTTTATAAAAGTATCATTAAGTTAATTGATTCTTTGGTTCTGCTTACTTCATATTGCATCAGTTAATTTAAATCACTTAATCAATCTTCATCTCTTGAAATCATCTATTTCTTTAAACACAATTGTACTCGATCAGATTCTTATATCATTACTTACTCATCATTTCTCAATATTTAGACATTCCCTAAGTTAGAAGATTTTTTATTATTTCCTTGGTTTTTTCCCATCATGAAAAACTTACTACATTTTTTTGTACATAAGTTATCCTTCATATCTTATTTGCTATTTTTTTCACTACAGACTAAACAGTAGCTTATGTATCTATCTGTGTGTGTATCAAAGTTCACAAAATGTTATTTAGTTACTTTTTGAAAATGGTCCTAAATTATTTTCCAGAGTTGTGATATCTTTTCACAGTTTCATCAAGAATGTGTCAATGAGTTTGTTTTCCCAGAGCTCCTCCAATAGTTCAGATTTCCCTTTCTTTTTGCCATTTTTGCTACTATTGGAGTTGTAAAGTGGAATCTCAAATTTACCTTAATTTCTATTTATTTAATTAATAGTGATTTAGAGAATTTTATGGCTATGGGTAGCTAACTGCCCTCCCCCAAAAATCTATCTCTTCATTTCACTAGAACATTGGTCAATTGAGAAACAACTATTTTGCTTAAAAGCTTAAATCGGTTTCTTAAAATTACTGTCCCAGAAATTTTAGTTTTAGTTTAGCTAAGCAGACTTAAATGCTAAAAACTTTAAAAAACACTATCTGAAGGTTTATTTGGATTTCTTTTACTCCTATTTGATTATGTTAATTTTACTGATATTTAAAAAAAACTTTAAAAAGACAATTACATTGTCATTGTGCAACCCATTGCTATAGTTTCTGGATGAAACTTTTTCAGACTGATGAAAGAGGAGATGACCTCTTACTTGGTCTCCCTGGTTACCTGATATGTCTGTATTATGATTTTCTCATTGAGTAGCATCCAAACTAAGCTGTTTTAATCAAAGAATAATTGTTTATCAAAACCTAGGCCTAATGCAAATATTATTAAAGAGCAGAAGTTGAAGAAAGATCTTACAAATATTGAAAAATTACTATAGTGATTTATACATGTAACATACAGCAATAGTTATATTGAATTTTCAAAGGAATTGCAATTTTAACACTTATTAAATTTAATCTTTCAAATGATATTTTTATAACTTTGGAGCATTTATATTACTAACTTCATTAAAGTTCAAATTTCATTAAGAAATTTGAGACACATTTATGCTATTAATGAGACATTTAGGACTTCAGGACTTCCCAGGTAAGATGGCTGCAGAGTAATAACTGGAAATTTACTCTTCTCACCAATGACCAATATATGACATCTCAAAAAGACAAAAAAAACAAATCCTGATGAATGAAGGGACTCCACAATAGAGCACAGCATTGAAGTTACATTGGATTTAGGCATTCCCATGCTATAAGGGGATGAAAAAGCTCCCAACAAAACATGAGCATATCAGCCCTCCCCTATCCCACCTACAGTGAGCCAATGACACAGAATTACAGTGAATGTGAGGTAATTTCTAGGGTCTTGGCAGATAACTAAGAGCACCAGGGACCTACTTCTAAAACCTGCTAGACCTGAGATCCCAGGAGGCTAAAGGGCAAGGACTTTGGGTGTGAAGATATGGATGATTGGGGCAGCAGACATAAGCAGTGCTGAGACTACTTGAAAAGTAGACTCAGGCAAAAACTGCTCTGTAACTCCATACACAGAGAGCCTACCCTCCTCCTTCAGACTTCTGGCTGAGAAGGAAAATCAGCATATTGAAGGCAAGAAATACCCAGAAAATAACCACCAGAGAGAACAAGAAAAAGGCACTCACCCTGGATATTTTTTAAACCCTTGTAGTTCAGTGTATTGTCTCATAGGTGGAAGATTGGTAAGGGTGGGCAATGGGGGTCAAGTGACTTGCCCAGGGTCACACAGCTGGGAAGTGGCTGAGGCCGGGTTTGAATCTAGGACCTCCTGTCTCTAGGCCTGACTCTCACTCCACTGAGCTACCCAGCTGCCCCCTATTTATTTTACATTTTGTAATTTTTTTTCTAACTCTTGCTTGGTTTTATAATCTTTACTTTTACAAAGATCACAAAGATTTGTCACAAAGACAAGCATACTATTCTGTGTTCGCCTAATTTACTTATAGTTTCCTTCTTTATATTCAAGTCATTCACCCATTCTGAATATATCTTGGTGTAGGGTGTGAGATGTTGATCTAAATCTAATCTAATCTTTCCCATATTATTTTCCATTTTTCCCATCAGTATTTGTCAAATAGTGGATTTTTGTCCCCAAAATTGGGGTCTTTGGGTTTATCATAGACTGTCTTGCTAACATCACTTACCCCAAGTCTATTCCACTGATACTCTCTTCTGTCTCTTAGCCAGTACCATATTGTTTTGATGACCATTGCTGAAAAAGCCTTTGACTAAAAACAATGCCCATTCCTATTGAAAACACTAGAAACTATAGGAATAAGAGGACCTTTCCTAAAAATAATAAATAATATATATATATATAAAACTGTCAACAAGCATCATCTGCAATAGGGATAAACTAGAAGCATTCCCAATAACATCAAGCATGAAACAAGGATGCCCATTATCACCTCTATCATTTAACATGGTACTAGAAACACTAGCAATGTATATCAACATCTCTCACGCTACGATACAAAGAAGGAAACTATTAATAAATTACATGAACACAGTATAGGATACTTGTCAGATCTTTGGAAAAGGAAAGATTTTAAAACCAAGCAAGAGTTAGAAAATTAAATTTTTTTGTACAAACAAAACCAATGCGACCAAAATTAGAAGAGAAGCAACAAATTGGGGGAAAAATTTATAACAAAAAATTCTGACAAAGGTCTATTTACTCAAATATATAAGGAGCTAAGCCAACTGTACAAAAAATCAAGCCATTCCCCAATTGATAAATGGGAAGGTACATGAAGAGGCAATTTTCAGATAAAGAAATCAAAACTATCAATAAGCACAAGAAAAAGTGTTCTAAATCTCTTATAATTAAAAAAACTCAAATCAAAACAACTCTGAGGTACCACCTCACACCTGGCAGAGTGGCTTAAATGGCAGCAAAGGAAAGTTATCAATGTTGGAGGGGATGTGACAAAATTGGAGTTTAATACATTGCCAGTGGAGTTGTAAATTGATCCAACCATTCTGGATGGCAATTTGGAACTATGCCCAAAGGGCTTTAAAAGACTGTTTACATTTTTGACCCAGTCATACCATTGCTGGGTTTGTACTCCAAAGTGATAATAGGGGAAAAGACTTGCACAAAAATATTTATATTTATACTCTTTGTGGTGGTAAAAAATTGGAAAACGAGGGGATGCCCTTCAGTTGTGGAATGGCTGAACAAATTGTGGTATTTGTTGGATATACTATTGTGCTCAAAGGAATAATGAACTGGAGGAATCCCATATGAACTGAAATGAAGTCCATGAATTGATGCAGAGTGAAAGGAACAGAACCAGGAATACCATATACACAGAGGATGATACACTGTGGTACAGTCCAATGTAAAGGACTTCTCTACTAGCAGCAATGCAATGATCCAGAATGACTGGGAGGGGCTTATGAAAAAGAACACTATCCACATTCAGAGGTAGATCTCTGGGAGTGGAAACACAGAAGAAAAACAAGTACTTGATCACATCAGTTGGTAGGGAAATGATTGCAGATATTTACTCTAAATCAGTGGTTCCCAAACTTTTTTGGCCTACCGCCCCCTTTCCAGAAAAAAATATTACTTAGAGGCCTGGAAATTAATTTTTTTAATATTAATAGCAATTAATAGGAAAGATAAATGTACCTGTGGCCATCACTGCCTCCCTGTATCGCTGTTTTACCCACTAGGGGCCTGTAGCACCCACTTGGGAATCACTGCTCTAAATGATCACCCTAGTTTAAATATTAATAGTATGGAAATAGTTCTTGATCATGTAAAATCCAGTGGAATTGCCCATTGGCTATGGGAAGGTGGCAGGGGGAGAGGAGGGAAAGAACATAAATCTTGTAACCATGGAAAAATATCCCAAATTAATTAATTACTGTTTTTTTTTTAATTTTTTTGAAAAATAAAAATATATAAAATGAGAAATTTATCTGAGAAACAGAGCAAATATTGTATTTTCCCACTTAAATATTTAATTTTCAATATTAGACTCATTAGATTTGTTTAGATAAAATTTTCTTCATTTATTAAAGGATTTCTTGATTCTTTCCTTTGCATTATTTCTTTATCATTTATGCTTAGTCTAAACTTTTATTCATTTATTCAGTCTTTTTACTCATTCATATTCATTCCTTCTTTAGCCTCTGGTTCTAAAGGAACTGATATTTTAAGGTAGCTTTTCATTCTTTATAAAATGTACATATTTATCTTAATATTTTATAGTACCAGTTGCATTTATTAATGATTGTCAACATATATTTTCCAAAATTATAAGATACAAATTGTCTCCCTCCCTTAATTTCCTCCCTTCTCGCAAAGTATGCAAAAATATGTCCATATTGGTCATTGGTGTAAATAAATAAACATGTAAAATCAAAACCCCAAATAAAAATAAAATCATCTAAAGTAGAAAATAGTATGCTTTATAGATCTGCCTTCCAACTCCATCAGTTCATTCCCTAGAGATGGATAGCATTTTTTTGTCATATGTTCTTCAGAATTACCCTGGGTCATTCTATCACCACAAATAGCTAAGTATTTCACAGCTGATTTTCTTACAGTATAATCATTGCTGTATACAATAGTTCTGCTTATTCCACTTTGCATCAGTTCATGGAAATTTTTCCAGCTTTTTTTTCTGAAGTTATACAGTCATTATTTCTTCTAGCACAATAATATTCCATCACAATTTTTTCAGCCATTCTCTGAATGATGGGGATCTTCTCAGTTTCCATTTCTTTGTCACCACAAAAAGGGATGCTATGAATATTTTTGTACAAATAGGTCTTGTTCTCTTCTTTATCTCTTTGAGATACATAACTAGTAGTGATATTATTGGATGTAGTATAGTGTGCATGATTTTATAAACCATTTAGAAATATTTTACCAATTATATGTAAGAACCAATTTCCCATAATTTTTCCAAATTTATATGATCCAAATTTCCTCTCTTCCTTCTTTCATCCTACCTGTTAGCAATGGCAAACAATTCATTCTTGATTGTACATATATTATCATGCAAAATATATTTCCATATCATTCATTCTTGTAAATGTAAATGTAAATGTAAATCTTATAAAACCAAATCCCCAAAACATATCCAAATAAACAAGTGAAAAATCATATGCTTTCATCTGCATTCCTACTCAAACAATTCCTTCTCTGAAAGTGGATATTTTTCATAAATCCCTCAGAATTCTTCCAGATCATCATATTGCTTATAGTAGCTAAGTCTATCACAACTGATCATTACAAAATATCGCTATTATTGTGTACAATGTTTTCCTGGTTCTGTTTATTCCATTCAGCATCATTTCATGTAGATCTTTATAGCTGTTCATCATTCTTTACAGCACAATAATATTCTATCATCATCATATACCACAATTATTTCAGCTATTCCCAAATTAAGGACATCCCAAATTTAGGTTCTTCCACCTATGAGACAATACACCGAAGTACAAGGGTTAAAAAAAATGGATGTTGTATTTCATTAAAAGCTTTTTCTGCTACTATTGAGATAATTATGTGATTTGACTTAATTTGATTAATGATAAGGTCAATTATGCTGATAGTTTTCCAAATATTAAACCAGTCTTCACATTTGTATAAAAATCCCTTGTGTTCATAGTGAATAATCCTTGTTATATATTGCTATAGTCTCTTTGCTTGTATTTTATTTAAGATTTTTGCACCAATATTCATTAAGAAAATTAGTCTGTAATTTTCTTTCTCTGTTTTTGGTCATCTTGGCTTAACCATCAGCACCATATTTGTGGCATAAAAATTATTTTATAGGACTCTTTCTTTGCTTATTTTGTTGAATAGTTTGTATGGTATTGGGATTAATTGTTCTTTAAGTGTTTGATACAAACCACTTATGAATATATTGGACCCTGAGGACTTTTTTCTTACAGAGTTCATTAATGGCTTGTCCACTTGCTTTTTCTGAAATTGGATTAAGCTTTTTATTTTCTCTTTTGTTAATCTAGGAAATTTACATTTTTGTAAGTATCCATGTATTTCACCTAGATTATGAAATTCATTGTCATAGAATTAGGCAAAATAGTTCTTAAAGATTGCTTTAATTTCCTCTTCATTGAAGGTGAAACCACCCCTTTCATTTTTGATGCTGGCAATTTGATTCTCTTCTTTCCTTTTTTAAAGCAAATTAACAAATGTTCTATCTATTTTACTTGTTTTCTTTTCATAGAACTAATTCCTAGTCCTATTGATTAGTTCTATAGTTCTTTCACTTTCAATTGTATTAATTTCTCCTTTGAATAATATTTCAAATTTAGTCTTTGATTGGGGATTTTTAACATGTTGTTTTTCTAGTTCTTTTTATTTGAATCCCCAATTCATTGATCTCTTTTATCTCTATTTTATCGATACAAGCATTCAGGTATATAAATTTTCCCCTGAATACTTCTTTGCAGTATCCCCTGAATTTTGATAGATTGTCTGCTCATTGTCATTTCCCTTAATGAAATCAGTGATTGTTTTTCTGATTTGTTCTTTGACCACTGGTTTTGAAGAATTAGATTTTTTAGTTTCCAATTAATTGTAATTTACTTTTACATGAACCCTTATTGATTAAAATGTTTATTCCATTATGAACTAAAATTTTTGAATTTATTATTTCTGCTTTTCTGAATTTGGTTGTGAAGTTTTTATGCCTTAGTACATGGTCAATTTGTGTGTATGTACCATGTGCTGCTGAAAGGATAGTATATTCCTTTTTGTTTGGATTCAACTTTTTCCAGAAGTCTATTAAATCTAACTTTTATAAAACTTCATTCTCTTCTTTTACTTCTTTCTTATTTTTTTGTTAAATTTACCTAGTTCTGATAGGGATTGGCTGAAGTCTCTCAAACTTTTTATTTACCCGATAAATGCCTTTAAAAATCTGGAGGCTATAACATTTGATAAATATATGTTACTTTATTGTCTATACTGCCTTTTACTAATACTTAATTACCTTCATTCTCTTTTAATTAGATGTATTTTTGCTTTAGCTGTGTCTGAGATCATGATTACTATTTCTGCTTTTTTTTTAACTTGGTTGAAGCCAAATAGGTTCTGCTTCAGCCTCTTAATTTTACTGTATGTTTATCTACCTGTCTCAAATATGTTTCTTATAGGCAACATATGGTAGGATTCTGGTTTTTAATCCACTACTCTATTCACTTCCATTTTATAGGTGAGTTCATTGCATTTACATTCACAGTTATGATTACCACCTGTGTATTCCCCTCCATCTTGGTTTCTGATTTTAATCCCACCCTTTCTCCTTTCACTCTGTCCCTTTATGTGTGCCTTTTCTTTTAATCACTCTTTCTATTCTTTCTCTCTTATATTTCTCCTCTTCCGACCACCATCTTTCTTATACCCTCCTACTTCTGCAAATGGAAAGACAGGATTCTGTACCCCTATGAGTCTGGCTATTATTCCTTCTCTGAACCAATTCTGATGAGTTAAGTTTAAGTATTGCCCATCACTACCCTCATCCCCACCAACATTGTAATAGCATTTTTCCCTTACATTTTTAATGTGATATAATTTATCCCATTTTGTTTCTCTCTTCCAGTTTCTCTCAGTGCTGGCCTCTTTTTTCTCCCTTTGATTTTTTTGCAGGTAATCCTAAAGATCTTACAACCACATCTTTTCTGTCTATGTATACTTCTTCTAACTACTATGATATTAATAAAAATTTTAAGAATTACTAATATCATATGTCCTTATAAGAATATAAACAATTTGACTTTATTGAAACTTAAATTATTTCTCTTTCTTATTTACCTTGCTCTGCTTCTCTTGAATTGTATTTGGACATCAAATTTCCTATTTAAATCTAGTCTTTTCTTCAGGAATGCTTTGAAAGTTTCTATTTTATTAAATGGTCACTTTTGACTGAAAAAATATAGCAAGTTTTGATGGACAAGTGATTATTGGTTTTGAACCCAGTTCTTGCTTTCTTGAATATCTTATTCCAAGACTTCTGATTCTTCAGTGTAGCTGACATAGCCTGTGAAATCCATATTAGGACTTAATGATATTTGAATCGTTTCTTTCTGACTGTTTGAAGCATTTTATCTTTGGCCTGGGAGCTCTTGAACTTGGTTAAAACATTCCTGGGAATTGTCTTCAGGATTTATTGAAGTATGTGATTTGTAGGAGGAAAATTCTTTCCATTTCTATTCTATACTCTTGTCAAGAATATAAGGCCAGCTTTCTTTGATATTTTTTATAATATGAAGCCTATGCCTTTTTTATATATCATGATAATTCAGTAGTCCAATAATTCTTAAACTGTATCTCCTGGATCTTTTTTCTAGGTCAGTTGTCTTTTCAATGAGATTAACAATTTTTCTTTTTTTTTCATTCTTTTGATTTGTTTTATTGTTTCTTAATGTCTCAAGAAGTCATTAGCTTTTATTTTCCTAATTCTAATTTTTGAAGAATGATTTTCTTCCTTGACCATTTGCTTCTTCTTTCTTTTCCATTTGGTCTATTCTACTTATCATGGAACACTTTTATTCGTTGGATTTTTTTTTTTGCCTCTTTTTCCAGTAGGTCAATTCTGTTTGTTTGTTTGTTTGTTTTTTTGTTTGTTTGTTTTTTTAATTTTAAACCCTTAACTTCTGTGTATTGACTTATAGGTGGAAGATTGGTAAGGGTAGGCAATGGGGGTCAAGTGACTTGCCCAGGGTCACACAGCTAGGAAGTGTCTGAGGCCGGATTTGAACCTAGGACCTCCTGTCTCTAGGCCTGGCTCTCAATCCACTGAGCTACCCAGCTGCCCCCTCAATTCTGTTTGTTTTTTGAGACTCCCTTTTTCTTCATTGGATCTTTATGTCTCTTTTTACAGTGGATCAATTTTACTTTTTAAGCTGTTATTTTCTTTTTGCATTACTTTCATTTCTTTTTTCCCTTTTTCTTCCACCTTGCTTATTTGATTTTTTAATTCCTTTTTGAAATCTTCTAGTGCCTGAGACATATTCCCATTTGTCTTTGAAGTTTTTGGTGTGGTTGCTTGGATCTCACCATTCCCTACTGGATCTATGCCTTGCTCTTTGTCTTCATAGAAATATTCTATGGTTAGGTGCTTATTTTGCTATTTGCCTTTTTCCCTAGTTTTTTGTGCCTTTAGATTGGGTCTTCTGAAAGCTGTTGATTCTGTCTCTTCTGCTGATGGCTTTCAGGATTCAGTATTGTGAATTATTTTTTCCTGGGTCTAGGATTGAAAGAGTGAAACACTATGGCTATCAGGGCATCACTGTGGACTAGTGCCAAGGTTTGGGACTTCAAGGGGTAGGTGTGAGGTTTTCTGTTTGGGGTTTACGCACGGTCCTGGGATATTGAGGTTGGTCTATGCCCGGGCTTGGAACATGGCTCAGTAAATGGAGGGTCATTTTTCCACTCTCTTCTGTGTGCATTTTTGCTTCTAGTTCCCCACTATGCTAGGAAAATCAACTCCATCTTCTTATCTTTCATGCTGTTTTCTACAGGACAGCCCCCTTACTCCATATTGTCATAGCTTTTGGGACTCCTATCATTTTAAGGCACTATCCTAAGGTTGGGTAGACAGGATTCTCAGAGAAGTTTCAGCTTTTTTTGCTAATAAGTTACCATCTTGGCTCTACGTCCCGTTTTATAACCCTTTGAGTATAGTACCAAATTGTCCTCCAGAATTGTTGAATCAGTTCACAGCTCCATCAACGATGAATTAGCTTCCCAATTTTGCCACATCCCCTCCAACATTGATATTTTTCTTTACTATCATATTGGAAAATCTGGTAGGTATGTGAGTTGGTACCTCAGAGTTGTTTTAATTTATATTTCTTTTATCAAGATTGAATTAGGACATTTTATATGATTATTAAGAGCTTTGATTTATTCATTAGAAAACTTCTTTTTCATAACCATGGAAAACAGTTTTTAAGAGGGGAATCACTTGTGTTTTTAAAATTTTTGACTTGGTTCTCTCTTTATATAATGAGAGAAATGAAGCATTAGGGAAATTTACTATAAAATTTATCCAATTTTATTGTTTCCCTTCTAATTTTGGATACATTAGTTTTACAAAACATTTTTAATTTAATCAAAATTATCCATTTTATATTTCAAAATGTTCTCTGTCGGCTGTTTGGTCATAAATTCTTCCATTCTCCATAGATCTAAAAGATGAACTATACTATGATCACCTCATTTACTTAAGGTATCACCCCTTTTGTTTTAAACTTTTTTGACCTTATCTTGGTATAGAGTGGGAGATGTTGGCCTATACCTATTTTCTGCCATACTGTCTTTCAGTTTTCCCATGAGTTTTTCTCAAATAGTGAATACTTATCCTCATAGCTGAGGTATCTCAATTTATAAAACACTAAGTTGCTGAGGTCATTTACTCTGGTATATTGTGTACCTAATCTGTTCCATTGTTCCACCATTTTATTTCTTAGCCAGTACCGGATTATTTGAATGATAACTGATTTATATTATAGTTTGAGATCTGCTATTACAAGGCCATCTTCCTTTACATTTTCTAAAATTCTTTTGATATACTTGAATTTTTTCTTCCAGATGATTTTTTTTTTTATTATTTCTCTAGTACTACAAAATAATATTTGGTTGATTAACTGGTATGGTACTGAATGAGTACATTAATTCATTTAGAATTTTCATTTTTATTAAGCTTGCTCAGCCATGCAATGAATACTTTCCCAATTTTTTAAATTGAATTTATTTGTGTGAAAAGTGTTTTGTGATTGTGTTCATATAATTCCTGTGTTTGACTTTGCAAAAAGACTCTTAGGCAATTTATACTATCTAGAGTTATTTTCAATGGAATTTCACTCCATATCTCTTCCAATCTTTGTTGGTAATGTATGGGAATGTTGATGATTAATGTAGGTTTATCTTGTATCCTGCAACTTTGCTAAAATTATTAATTATTTCAACTAGTTTTTTAGTTGATTCTCTAGGATTCTCTAAATACACCATCATATCATCTGGAAAGAGAAATGATTAGTTAAATCATTGCCTACTTTAATTCCTACAATGTCTTTATAGTACATACTTAAATAATAGTGGGCATGCCTGTTTCACTTCTGATCTTACTGGTAAGGCTTTGAGATTATCATCATTGCAGATTGAACTTACTGATGGTTTTAGATAGATACTACTTATTATTTTCAGGAATTACCCATTTATTCCCAAGGTTTTTAGTGTTTTTAAGAGTATTAGGTATTATATTTTGTCAAAAGCTTTTTCTACCTCTATGAAGATAATCATGTGATTTCTATTAATTTGTTATTGATATGGTCAGTTATGGTCATAGTTTTCCTAATATTAAACCATCTCAGCATTCCTATTATAAATCCCATCTGGTTATAATAAATAATTGTTGAGATACGTTGCTGTATTTGGAGGAAGGGTATTAATATTTTTGCTAATATTTATTCAAATTTTTGCATTGATATCTATTAAGTAAATTTGCCTATAATTATCTTTTTCTGTTTTGTATCCTTCCTTGTTTAGTTATCAATACCATATTTGTGTCATAAAAGGAATTATTTGTCTATTTTCATTAATAGTTTATAAAGTATTGGGACTAATTATTGTTTAAATGTTTGATAGAATTCACTTATGAATCCATCTTCCCAGGGAGTTTTTTCCCCTGAGGGAGTTTATGAAAGGCTTTAAAATTTTCTTTCTCTTAGATGGGATTATTTAATTATTTTGTACCTCTTTTTAGTCTGGGTGATTTATGTTCTTGTAAATATTCATTTATTAAATTTAGGTTTCTCAGATTTGTTGGCATAATTAGCCAAAATAGTTCCTAATGATTGCTTTAAATTTATCTTTGTGGTGAATTCACCCATCTTATTTTTGATATTGGTCATAAAATTTTCTTCTTTTCTTTTTAATCAAATTAACTATTGTTCTATTTTATTTGGATTTTTTACCACAAAAGCAAATTCTAGTCTTATTTATTAATTTAATTGTTCTATTGCTTTCAATTTTATTAATTTCTCCTATGATTTTTAGGATTTTCAATCTTATATTTAATTGGGAATTTATAATGTGTTGTTGTTATTTTAGTTGCATGGCCAATTCATTGATCTGCTTTTTTTCTATTTTATTGAGGTAAGCAGTTAGAAATAAAAATTTTCCCCTAAATACTGCTTTCACTGTATTTGATAAGTTGTTATATGTTGTCTCATATTATTGTCATTAATGAAATTATTTATTTTTAAGAATTAGACTAATTACTTTTCAAATATTTTAATATTTATTTCCATGGGCACTTTTTGATTATAATTTCGTTGCAATGTAGTCTGAAAAGTATTATTTTATTACTTCTGCTTTTGTGCATTTGGCTATTAATTTTTTATGTCCAGATAAATAGTCAATTTGTGCAGGTATTATGTATTGCTGTAAAGGTAAGTTCTTACTAATTTACACTATTTTTCTCCAAGATTCATTAAGTCTAACTTTTTATAAAATTCAGTTCACCTCTTCAATTTCTTTCTTCTTTATTTTGTTTAGATGTATCTAGTTCTAAAGGGGAAAGTTGAGGTCCACCATTACGATAATTTTATTTCCTCCTGTAGCTCATTTAATTTCTACTTTTAAAACTTGCTAGCTATACCTTTTTTTTTTTGCTTAGGTTTATTACTGATATTATTTCTTTTGTCTTTTATCATTGTCTTTTATCAAGATATAATTCCCTAACTTATCTCTTTTAATTAGATGTACTTTTGATTTAGTTGTGTCTAAGATCCTGATTATTACCACTGCTTTTTAAATTTTTTACTTCAGCTGAAGCATAAAATATTCTGCTATAGACATTTGCTTTTACTCTCTGTGTGTCTGACTGCTTTAAAACATTTCTTGTAAACTATCTATTGTAGCATTCTGGTTCTTAATACACTCTGCTATCTGCTTTCATTTTATGAGTGAGTTCATCCTATTTACATTCACAGATATTATTAATGTGTTTTCTCCTCCATCTTATTTGCTTTTTTGATCTTGCTCTTTTTCCTTTCACTTTTTTCTTCCCCACAATTGTTTGCTTTTAAGCATTGCCTACCAACTTAACCAACTTTCCATTAACATATCCCCCTTTCTTACTCCCTCTCTACTCCTCTATAGAATGAGAGGTTTCTATTATATCCAAATGAACAAGGTTGTTATGACTTCTTGGGTTAATTCCAATGAGAGTAAGATTTAAGCATTGTTCATTACCTCACTCATCCTCTCCTCCACTATAATAGGTTTTCTTTGAGCCATTTTACATGAAATAATTTATTCTATTTTTCTTCTCCCTTCCCTTGTCTCTCAGTTTTAATTTTTTAAATATCATATCATCCTAGTCACCTTACTCCCATACTCCCTATGTGTAATCCTTCTAACTGACCTAATAATGATGAAACATTTTTGACCCACAAGTATCCTCTTTCTATATAGGAATATAAAAAATTTGACCTCATTGAATCCTTTAAATTTTTTGTTTTATATACCTTTTTGTGCTTCTCTTGAATCTAACATTTGAACATCAAAATTTCTGTTTAGGTCTAGTCTTTTCATCAGGAAATCTTCTATCAGTTTTTCTGGGCAGATGATTCTTAGTTGCAAACCTAGTTTCATTGTCTTCCAAAATATCATCTTCCAAGCCTTCTGAATGCATTAATAAAAAAGCTGCTAAATCCTTTGTAGTCCTGACGGTGGCTACATGATATTTTAATTGTTTTTTTTTATGGTTGTTTATAGTATTTCCTATGTGGCCTGGAAATTCTGGAATTTGGCTATAGTATTCATGGGAGTTGTCATTTGTCATTTAGGAATTTATTTCAATTTCTATTTTACCCTCTTTTAAAAGTATATTGTTATGTTGATAGATAACAGATATTTTGGGGAAGCAGATAATTATGCCAGGGCCAGTAACCTCAAAGGCAAAGACACAGATTGACAGGCTTCAGTGAAAAGGGAGGGGGTAAGACATTCCTGACTCTCAAAACCCACCCCCCCCCCCAAGCAGTTGAGGTTTCAGTTGGAAAAATGGAGACTGACTGAGGTACTTCTGGTAAGTTTCTGTTGAAGCTGAACTTCAATGATGTTCCCTTTCTTTAACTTATATTCCCCACAGGTCTGATAGAGGAATAAGTAGAAGCTAGTTATCTATATGTTGAGGACTGAGATGGAGCTGATCTTAAAACTGGCAGCTGAGAGGATTCAAGCTAGGTGATAACTATGAGCTGTGAGTATCCCCAAATAATTCCCAGGCAGAGATATTGAAGATAAACCTTATATTAAGAAGTAAAAGGAAAAGCTAAAGGGGGTAATTAAGGTTTAAATAAGGAAAAGGTGACCCTGATCTGTTAGATTGAAGCTGTCCTTCCCCCCCCCCACAGGAGGGGGTGAAGGGCCCTTGACTAAACTGGCTCTCTCGTTGATAATGAATATTTCTAATCTCTAAATCACTAAATAGTTGTTGTATTGATGTTGGTAAGGACCAACCCTATTAAACAGGCTAACTCCTGAATAGAAACCACGATGGCTTTTGTCACAATGGCCACTCAGGTGAACCCCCCAAGTCAGGAGCAGTAAGCAGTGATCCACTCACCTCAACCCCCAGAAAGCAACTGCCTAAACTCCCTCTCAACTGCCCCCTCACCCAAAGTTCTCCAGGGGGGTCCCCTGGAATTCTGAGTGAGGCTGACCCTGTATTTTTTTAACCCTTGTACTTCAGTGTATTGTCTCATAGGTGGAAGATTGGTAAGGGTGGGCAATGGGGGTCAAGTGACTTGCCCAGGGTCACACAGCTGGGAAGTGGCTGAGGCCGGGTTTGAACCTAGGACCTCCTGTCTCTAGGCCTGACTCTCACTCCACTGAGCTACCCAGCTGCCCCCTGACCCTGTATTTTGCAGGGATTCCATGCTGCCATCTCTACATAACAGTAACAGTGAAGTTTTTCAGAAATTTTTTTTTGTAACAAGATGTCTAGACATTTTTTATCATAGTTTTCAGATAGTCCATATTTCTTTTTTTAACTTAGAAAAGTTATCATGGTTACATGATTCATGTTTTTACTTTCCCTTCACCACCACAACTCCTGAGCACTCCCATAGCCAATGCGCATTTCTACTGATTTTAACATGTGTCATCAATCAAGACTTATTTCCAAATTGTTGATAGTTGCATTTGTTTGGTAGTTTCCAGTCTATATCCCCAATCATGTCTCTCTCAACCCATGTGTTCAAGCCGTTGCTTTTCTTCTTTGTTTCCTCGCATGTAGTTCTTCCTCTGAATGTGGGAAGTGTTCTTTTCCATAAATCCCTCAGATTTGGTATGGATCATTGCATTGCTGCTAGTATAGAAGTCCATTACATTCTATTTTACCACAGGGTATTGGTCTCTGTGTACAATGTTCTTCTGGCTCTGCTCCTTTCGCTCTGCATCAATAACTACAGGAATTTCCGGTTCACATGGAATTCCTCCAGTTTATTATTCCTTTTAGCTCAATAATATTCCATCACCAGCATATACCACAATTTGTTCAGCCATTCCCCAATTGAATACCCTCGTTTCCAGTTTTTTGCCACCACAAAAATTGCAGCTAAAAATATTTTCATACAAGTCTATTTATCTATGATCTTTTTGGGGTATAGACCCAACAATGTTATGGCTGGATCAAAGGGCAAGCAATCTTTTATAACCCTTTGAGTGTAGTTCCAAATTGCCATCCAGAATGGTTGGATCAGTTCACAACTCCACCAGCAATGCATTAATGTCACAATTTGGCCACATCCCTTCCAACATTCATTACTCTCCCCTACACTCATTTTAGCCAATCTACTAGGTGTGAGGTGATACCTCAGAGATGTTTTGATTTGCATTTCTCTAATTATTAGAGATTTAGAGCACTTCCTCATGTGATTATTGATAGTTTTGATTTCTTTATCTGAAAATTGCCTATTCATGTCTTTTGCCCATTTATCAATTGGGGAATGACTTGATATTTTATACAATTGATTAAACTCCTTGTATATTTGAATAATTAGACCCCTGTCAGAGTTTTTTGTTATAAAGATTTTTTCCAAATTTGTTGCTTCCTTTCTGATTTTGGCTACATTGTTTTTGTTGGTACAAAAGCTTTTTAATTTAGTATAATCGATTAATCATCCCATTCACATCCAGAGTTATCATTATCAGTTTTGTATTACCCAACATTTTAGTATCCATCTTAGTTCTACTCCTTCTTCTTAGGCTATTTCCTTTTAAACCAGTGGTTTGTTTTAAACCAGTAACCCTTGTCCCCTCCCTTGATTTACTACCCTTTCTACCCCCTCCCTTGTTATTCCCCTCTTTTTATTTTTAAGACCTAATGAATAAACCTCTCCCTTCTCCTCCCCTCCCTTTTTGACCTCCTCACTCCTCTGCTCCCCTTGGTTTATCCCTTCTGAAACTTTCTAAGTAGGGTTAGATAAAATTCTCTATCTCAATAGATGTAGCTACTCTTCCCTCTCAGGGTTAATTCCACTGAGAGTAAGGTTTAAATATTACCTCTTAATGTTCTCTTCCTCTCTTTCTTATAATAGTATTCATACCCTCCCTTTCCCATACCCTTTCATATCCTCTTTGTGTGTAATAGAATATCCTATTTTTCTTATTCATTCAAGTATCTCTTGTTGTCCTTTACTATTTACCCCTCTCTTTCTCACCCACCCCCTTATCATCTTAGACCATTTAGTACTCCCACCTCTCCCAGTGAATAATTCTTCTAATTACTATAATAGTTGATACTATAATAGTGAATAGATTTCTCTAGAGAGAATTACACATAACATTTCTCCATAAAGGAATACAAATAATTAGATCTTATTGAAGCCCTTAAAGAGGCAAATTTAAAAATAAGTTTTCTTTTTTACCCTCTGTTTCTTATTTACCTTTTCATGTTTCTCTTGGTTTTTGTGGTTGGATATTGAACTTTCCATTTAGTCCTGGTATTTTCTGTGCAAATACTTGGAAATCTTATATCTTGTTGAATGCCCATACTTTCCCCTGGAAGTATATAGTCAGTTTTGATGGGTAGGTGCTATTTGGTTGTAGACCCAGTTCTCTTGCCTTTCTGAATATCATATTCCAAACCTTGCAGTCTTGTAGTGTGGAGGTTGCCAGATCCTTTGTGATCCTGACTGGTGCTCCTTAATATCTGAGTTGTCTCTTTCTGGCTTCTTGTAAATTTTTTTCTTTTACTTGGAAGCTCTTGAATTTGGCTATTATATTCCTGAGGGATGTCTTTTCAGGGTTTAGTGTAGAGGGCAATCTATGGATCCTTTCAATGTCTACATTGCCCTCTTATTGTAGAACTTCAGGGCAATTTGGCTGAATGATTTCCTTTAGTATGGAGTCCATATTTCTATTAACTTCTGCTTTTTCAGGAAGACCAATGATTCTCAAATTGTCTCTTCTAGACTTGTTTTCTTGATCTGTCAATTTCTCATTGAGATATTTCATGTTTCCTTCTACTTTATCAGTCTTTTGACTTTGCTTTATTTGTTCTTATTGTCTTGAGAGATCATTGGCTTCTACTTGCCCAATTCTTGTCTTTAGAGACTGGTTTTCTGCTATATTCTTTTGATTTTCCTTTTCAATTTGGTCTATCCTGTTTTCTAGCTGTTTGATTTTGGTCTTCAATTTGCTTATCAATTCTTTTGATTTGGGGGCATCTTTTTTCTAATTGCCCAGTTCTAGCTTTTAGAGACTGGTTTTCGGCTATAATCTTTTGGTTTTCCTTTTGAATCTCGTCTGTTTTGTTCTTCAAGGCTTCCACCTGGTCATTTTTGGTCTTCAATGTGCTTATCCATTCATTTGATTTCTGAGCCTCACTTTCTAATTGTGAAATTCTGCCTTTAAGCTGTTATTTTCTCTTCCAGATCCCTGCCATCTTTCTCATAATCTCAGATTTGAACTCTTCAATAGCTGGAGACCAGTTTTCATTTTTTTGGGAAGGTTTGGTTGTGATTACTTGTTTGTTCTCCTCTGCTGTTTGCTCTGTTGTCTGGATTTTTTCTGTGTAAAAGTTGTCAAGTGTTAAAGATTTCTTCTTGATCTTTCTCTTCTGGGGTTTTTGTCTCTGGCTTGCCACTGTTAGCCCAGCACCCTCTCAGCTTTATCCTCATGCCTAGGGTCTGTCTGTGCTCTTTGTGCTCCTGAGGTCTCAGGTCTAGTTGTTCTCATAATCAAGCCTCCTGGTGGTCCCCTTGCTTGTTCCTCTGCCCAAAGCTCCTTTAACAGTCTCAGGGAGCTACTTCCCTAGTCCTGCACCTCTCTTCTCTGGGTCCCCACATGATCTGCATCTACTCTCAGAGTCTGCATCTACAGCTGTGACCGTGCCTGAGCTCAGGGTCTGTGTTCAAAGTCCCCGCGTTCTTAATCCTCTTGGGTTCCTAAGTCTTGCTGCTCTCAGGAACAGGCCCTGGAGCTGCCAATGACTTAATGGGTGCCCTAAGTTCGCACTAGCTCTAGTGTGCTGGCTTTGGCACTGTAGGTGGTGTGGGGGAGAGGGGGTTGCTCAGCTCTCATTTTAGTGAGAGCTGTTTCACCCCTTTATAGCATGGAAGTGCCCCGATTCCACATACCTTCAATGCTGATCCCTGTTATGGGGGTCCCTTCATTCATCTGGATTTCTTTTTATGTCTTCTTGTGGAGTCCTATATGCTTGGGTTAGGAGAAGTCAAGCAGCTGCTTTTTACTCTGCCACCATCTTAACCTGTATGACCAATAGTCCATAATTCTTAAATTGTTTCATCCAAATCTATTTTCCAGGATAGTTATTTTTTCCAATGAGAAATTTCATATTTTCTTGTATTTTTTCATTCTCTTCATTTTGTTCTTTAGTTTCTTATTTGCTGAGGAATGTATTGGGTACCACTTCCCTAAGTTATAATTTTTAAGTAATTATTTTCTTCAACGAAATTTTGTACCTCCTCTTCCATTTTTCCCAATTCTACTTTTTAAGAACTCTTTACGTCATTGGATTATTGTACCTCTTTTTTCCATTTGGCCAATTCCACTTTTTTCTTCTTGCATTGAATTCAATTCTCTTCTACATTTCTCCTATGTCTCTCTTATTTGATTTTTGAAATCATTTTTGAGCTATTTCAAAGTATGAGATAAATTCCCATTTTTTCTTCAAAGTTTTATATATAGCTCCTTTGAAGTCATTGTCCCCTTCTAAGTTTATGCTTTTCTTTTCTTACTCTACATAAAATTTTTCTATTGTTTTGTGTGTGTGTGTGTGTGTGTGTGTGTGTGTGTGTTTGATGTTTGCTCATTTTCCTAACATTTTTATTGAATTTTATTCTCGAACTTAAAGGTGAGTTTTGTTATCAGGGTAGACTAGACACTGTCTTAAACTTCCATTTTCCTTTCTGTTACCCTCATTTATGGGTTTCTGCAAGGTTCAATTTTTCCATGGTGATATGATGGCCCGTGGACCGGAAGCTCAGAAAACCACCTCCCAGTAGTGATTCTGTTTCCTCCAAGGTCTGCCAATGGCTTGCAGATCCCAGAGCACTGTGAGCTGCCTCGTGCTGTTGCTCAAAGCCTCAAATTTGGGCTCAGACAGGAGCTTCTGTCTTCACTCTGTGCTTACACTGGCCATATATACTACAGAATTTTGTGAGCTGGGGTTTGAGTCTTCATTATAGACTTGGTATAGGGGCTCTGGGCCTCCACTTAAGCTTGCACTAGTCAAATACATTGTAGACTTTGGACTGTCTTGGGCTAGAGTTTGAGTCTTCACTGCAAGCTTTGGCAGGGGCTCTAGGTCTTCCTTTGGGCTTGTATTGGTCAGGAACACTGTATACTGCCTTGTATAGCATCATGGCTCCTCATGGAGGGCTTGTACTAGGATTTGGAATTTCAAAGGTTGGGAGAAGGAGTGCTCAACAATTAACTTAGATAGGATCTTATGGTGTCAATATTGTCCTGGACCCAGGTTCAGAATTTGAGTAGTATAGGTGGAGTGACATATTGGCTTGAGTCAGTGCTCTTTGATGTACCCTTGCTTTGGTCTGTGCTCTACTCTCACCCCAGTGAAATAGACCCTCTCTTCCTACCTTCAAAGTTAATTTCTGCAGGAAAAATGCTTCAATGCTTCCCCTTGATTATACTTAATTTCTCTTTAAATTAATCCAACAGACTGGGAAATAGCAAACCACTCCAATATCTTTGTCAAGAAAACCCTATAGGTATTGAGGAACTATGGTCTAAAGGATGATAAAACTACAGGATATCATTTTATCATTTCATTTTTCTGTGGTTCTTCACTCTTAGAAATATTGATTCTTACCCAAGATATAGAACAGTGGTTCCCAAATTTTATTGGCCTACCACTCCCTTTCCAGAAAAAAAATATTTCTTAGCATCCCTGGAAATTAATTTTTTTCATTTTAATAGCAATTAATAGGAAATATAAATGCACCTGTGACCATCATCACCCCCCGGATCACTGCAGCACCCACCAGGGGGTGGTGGCACCCACTTTGGGAATCACTCATATAGAAGATAGAAGTGACAAATACTAGACATTTCCCTGTGTCTATGAGACTGTAATCTATTTCTATCTCCTACCCTCACATTGACCATTTTTTCCACTTGTCATTTTCTAATTAAATTACGTGCTCTCTCATACTTGATTATACTTGATTATGATTAAACACAAAACAAATAATTTTCCATGTTTGTGCCTTCTGGAGGCATTTGATTTTGAAAAATCTCTCTTTCTTTTTAACATTTAAAAAATTGAGTACTAAGTTCCTTCTTTTCCAATAGACTTTACCCCACCCCCTGAAAAGGCAAACAATGTTATACCCATTATATTTATAAAGTCATTCAAAATAAATTTCAATTTTAGCCATGTCAGAAAATAAGAAAGAGAATAAAAAAATTTTAAAAATTATACTACACATTGTGAAAATACATGTCTAACCCAAATCCAAGTGCTTATCATCTCTGGGAAAGGGGGAGGATGGGAGAGAAGGAGAAAATTTGAATCTTAAAATTTTAGCTTTGGTAAAGTGATCAAAATATCTGAAAGTATCAGAACATAATTAACAAAGTATGAGCATCTTGATTTTTTCACGGTGGTATTAAAAAACTCTAAAATAAGAATTGGGATACTTCTTAGGAGTAGCATTTATCCACTCTAGTTTCAATTTCTTCATCTGTTTAAAATGAAGGATTTAGATTAGGTGGTCTTTAAGTTCTAACACTGACATAGCATGAGAGCCTGAGTCTATGACCTGAGTTCTTTCTGTCAATTTACTCACTTGCCAATTAGGAATAGTAATGATAATATTTACCTTTTAAGGTTTTTAAGGCATTGAATGAAAGAATCTATATAAAAATAAGTTGAAAAATGTCATACTATATAGGTATATTGTCCTGATGTGGGCTGAACTGTCCTAGAAACTCTGTCAAGTAGCTGTAAACAATCAAAAGAATATAGAAAACAATAACTAGCTAATTAGTATGGAGTTACTTTTCACAGAAGACATATGTTAGATTTTTTTAATGAACCCTGATCTTCCATCTTGGAATCAATGCTATGTATTGGTTCCAAAGCAAAAGAGTGGTAAAGGCTAAGCAATGGGCGTCAAGTGACTTGCCCGGGATCACATAGCTAGGAAATGTCTGAGGTCAGATTTGAACCTAGGACCTCTCATCTCAACGCCAGGCTCTCAATCTATTTAACCACCTAGCTGTCCCCCAAGAGAAGACATATAAGTTACTTAGATTTTTGAGAAAACTCCCCACATCAATCTTTAGACATAAACTAGATCCTTGACTAGGGGCCTCTGAACACCAAGTTTCAATTTTCCAGTCACATGGGACAAAGTTCAAACAATGCTCAATTTCCACACTCACTGCCTTTCTTAGTCTGCTCAGAAAAAGAGCAAAACTTGACTGAAAGTTGTCCCAGATTACTTAACATATCACTAACATTCTATTTACATTGTGGTTTGTTCCCTTAGAATGGGCAGAGTGAATTATGGGTAAAGTCAAGCAAACCAAAGTGGGCCAGAGGTAAAATCATATCAGTTCCTTGGAGAAACAGGATAATAACTGCCCAAACAAATGGCCCCTTCCTTAAGTAACTAATCAAGGTAAAAATCTTTCCTGAGAAACCCTACATTCTCTTACTCTTAATCTTACCTTTATTTACCACACTTCATTACTTACTTTAACTTAATTACTTTCTTACTATACTAACTAGTCATCTATAGTCACTCTGCTTACTTTATTATCTCGTGATAAAACTTGTTTCCTTGGAAAGGAATTGGTTTGAGCATCAATCAATTCTTTGGATTAGACCCCAAACAGCCTTGCCCACATTATTTCTACAGAGATGTTGGATTAAAATGAAAGAAATTATTAAAATCTGTTATTATAATCTAAAAGGTTTTTTAAGACAAAATCTTCAGCCTCTCACTAAAATGAAAAAAAAAAAAAACGAACTATATCACACAGAGAAACAAACAACCTAACCTCCAAAGTGATTTTCCCAAAATTGGTGGCTGGCCATGTTACTTCCTTACCCCAAAAATTGCAGTGGCTCCTTTTAAACAACCAAGATCATATATAAAATTCTCCATTTGTCATTTCAAGATTTTTACCATATAATCTGTCTACACCAGTGATTCCCAAAGTGGGTGCCACCACCCCCTGGTGGGTGCTACAGTGATCCAGGGGAGCGGTGATGGCCACAGGTGCATTTATCTTTCCTATTAATTGCTATTAAATTTTTTTTTAAAATTAATTTCCAGGGGCATTAAGTAATATTTTTTTCTGGAAAGGGGGAGGTATGTCAAAAAAGGTTGGGAAACCATGGTCTACACTAACCTCAATACTAAATCTTCTAATTCAGTGTCTCTGTGTCAGTTATTCCTATAACTGTAATGCTTTCCTTACTCATTTATGACTCTTAGCTTATCTGGATTGCATCGACAGTTAAAATCTCACCTCCTGCAGGTCCCAGTCTTTTCCACTTATAGGAACTCCTCCCTGATTATCTTCTATCTACTCTGTATATATCTGATTATATGACATAGTTATTTACGTATTGTTTCTTCTCTTTGATCCTTGAGGTCATGAATAATATTTTTGCATTAGCTTTTTTCCCCAGAACTTAGCATAGTTCCTGGCACTTAGCACTTACTACATGTTTGTTGATTGACTTCTAACCTGCTCTACCTAGAGTAATTTCTTCCAAAAGCCTCAATCTTTTCATATCAACTTTCTAAAACTGCCTTCTTTTATAAAATCATTTAAGGAGAAAATGTGTGTGGAAAAAATGAAAGTATTTTCTTCTCAATAAATTCATCATGTACATTTGAATGGATCAAAACCCAGAGGTTATTAATCTATCAAAAAGAACTACTAGTTTACAAGTAAAACATTGTTGGTGGAGGAATCAACTCTTTTCTTCATAGGAACTATATTAGGGAAACTAAGAACCCAGTTGGATGAAAAGAAGCAATAGTCATTTTCTACAAGGAAGGTTGATAAATTCTCTACTGAGACAGGCAAGTTGCTAAAATGGAAGGTCGGAACTATGGAGAAATGATAGGGGTAAATATTTGCAATTTTTCATCATGTAATTTGAAATCAACACACTTTTTTTTCAGCTAATGTACAATCTTAACAAAAAAAAATCAGATATTGCTACACCTTTGCATGTTTTGGAATTTAAAATAAAACTGAAATTGTAGGCATAAGGAATCTAGATCTCAAACTATTTTTGAAAATTTCCTTTCTTTTATCTTGATTTTATTAATCTCCCACACACTAGTCCCTTTTAACCATAATCAATGTGATCAAATCTAAAGCAGAAACCAGATCAAATTTAGAGATCTAGACAAATATACTGTGAAAGAGAATATAAACTCTCTTTGTCTGTTTTAAGTCAATCAATCAAGAACGTGAAGTCCCCTGCCTTTCACACTTAATAAGTCATTAACACTTAGTTAGCAAAAACCTTTTACTAGAAATGAAATTTCATACCCTAAAAGACCACAAGCACTGCCCTGCCCCCCCCTCCCCCCACACACACACCTCACCTCAGTGCTAGGCAAATCAGGAGACTGTAATTGATTTCCTGAGATGTGATGAGGAGAGCTGATGGGTGGAGAAAACTGTGAATAAGTGGGAGCCTATGGGACCCTGGAGTTCTTTTGAGGTCTTTTGCCTTATGGATGTGAGCTCTGGCGGGGTTCTTTAGAAGCTTAAGATTTTGGTTGCCTGATTCTGACTTTGGATTCTGATAAAGGTTAGACTTTCTGCATTGGAGACTCAGGATGAAGTGGGATATGTACTAGGGGGAGACTCTTGCCTCCTTGGTGTGGCTCAGCCTCTTCAGTGTCAGTCTTTGGTTGTCAAAATGCTTGGCTGGAGAAACTCTTGTAGGCTGGTTAGATTTGCATTTGGATTCACCTTTACGGTATGGAGGCACTCAGACCAGGACTTAGGGTATTTTTAGCTAGGCAAATTTTCGAACTTCTCCCAACATTTCCCTATCTTACTATCTCTATTTTGCTGTAATCAAGCTACTAACAGTTGCATGATTAATATTTAATTATTATAGATGGCAACCACTACTTTTTAAAATTCTTTTATTTGTCAACCCTATTTATTACAATACTGAACTGTATCTTTAAAATTTAGTTATGTTTTGTAGTTTAATTAGTCTTGTGTATTTAATCATTATGACTGGTTCAAGACAGGAACAAATACATATTTCTTTTTGCACCCTTGCCTTTCGTAACCTTTAAGTAAGCAAATTATTTCATTTGAAAACCATCTACATGCATTCCCATGTGGTAGATATGTATATATGCTTTCAAATCTATGTGTTTTCAAGTTAATATAAACCTTTCCTTAGGATAATATACTAATTTAGGATGGAAGTAAAATTGAATACTGGAAAAGAACACAAATGAAATTTTGTTTTGTTTTGTTCTTAGACTGTAAGTGAGTAAGTATGGCCTTTTGATATGTCTCTGTCATGTTACTTGCAGGAGAGGCCTAATTCAAAAAAGAAGGGAGGCAAAATATTAAAAGACAAAAATTTAATTTAAATTTAAAAGAAGGGAATAGATTAGTTTTAACTTACAATTTCAAAAATATGAACTTATATGTTGGTTAATCATTGATTCTAGTCATCCTTAAATATTTATGTTTTGGGATATGTTCATATGATATCACACTGAAATTTTTGGTTTGTTTTTCACAAACAATCTTATATATTCTTAAATAGCTTAGGGACAACCTGTGAAGGTCTCAAATTAATGAAAGTTGCAACCTTTAGCTTCTGTTGCTCTTGAGCATTCATTTAGTTTTATTTTCTACCTTTCTGAGCTTATGCAGAAAAAAAATGAAGTGAAGAAGAAAGGCTAAGTCACATGAACATCTTTGCTTCAATTGTCTGAAAATTTCAGGTAAGGTTATCCTGGTACCATAACAATATAAATAACTGTATCATTCTCTCTAGTTGATTTTGGCTACATAAGTTAATGAGGATTGATGACTTTAGTGCTATTTATTTTTGGTGTAGATGGTAAAATTGTGAATGTGGCTCTAGCAAGAACTATCTCCATAAATTAAAACTGTTCTCAAACATAGTAACCAGAAATATAGATGATGAATCATTAACATATTTCAGTGACTTAAGATTATGAAATTTTTTCAGTGATCCAGAAAAATAACAAATTAAAAGAAGTAATTTTTTTGAGAACATACACTATATTGGGCATTGACAGGTTGAAATTCTAGCCCATGGTCAGATAACAACTTTCTTTTTTTGAGCTAGGATGAGAAAACAGTTAAGTGTTATTCCCCATAATTAATAATAATAGCTAGCATTTTTATAGTTTCCTACATGCCAGGAATTGTACTAAGTGCTAAAGAAATATTTACAACCCAGGAGGTAGGTGATATTATTATTTCCACTTTATTATTTTAAATTTTTTCTTTATTTTCCTTTAATAGCAAATTAACACATAAGTTTTCCAAATTTATATGATTCATGTTATCTATTATTTCCACTATGAAAGTTAGGAAAGCAAGACAAATAGAAGTTAATAAATTTGCCAGGGTCCCACAGCTACTAAGTGTCTAAGACAGGATTTGAATTTAGGTCTTCTGGAATTCCTGATTTTAGGCTCTGTATTCCCTCCATTGTACCACTTTATTTGCTCAAAGGGTGAGGTTTTTTTTTTCAATGAGTAGTCACAAGTTTTGTTAACATCCACCAATGTTAAATGCTGCCTCCATACTTTGTTCTCTGGAAAAGATTGGAGTCTTGCCACTAAACTTTTCTACCAGTGTAGTAAAGATTAAATCAAGTGAGGTTGATTTCAAGTTCGTTTCTTTCTTGGTTTTTCCTTTGGCCTTTCTAAGATCAGTTTTCATTTACACCCAGTTTCCTATGGTCTCCTTGGCTATGTATTCAGGGCTTCTGGCAGATTAATGACAGCTAATAATCTCTGATCTATCTGGACACTGGCACATAATGGGCCACAGTCCCACTGGGTTTCCCTTGTGTCACCACTAACAAATTCACCAGAGCTGCAAATCATTAGCATGTAAAAGGAGTGATCCTGCAGTAAATCTGTGAGGGAAGATGGATAGCCCAGGAAAGAAAATATGGGGGTGGGAGTGCAGGAAGGCCCTTCTTAACATGCCTTGCTAAATATACATTTCTTGGCATGAATATTTTCTTGATAACAAACTGTGGACAGGTTACCTTTACAGCAACATTATTCCTCTCATGGCTGATAGGCAGAATTTCATTATGCCACCGGTAATGTTACAATATTTCTACAAAATGTCACCATATGTAAATTAGGGGAGGTTAGGGTTCTCTTTGCAGTTTGCTTTAAAGATGCACTATCCTTTTCCACTGTGGCCCTGATGTTCCCTTCTTTTTGAAGCACTTCATTATGTTGAACAAATATACCAAAAGTTCTCCTTTGATCTTCTAAAGCTAAATAAAACTAAAGCTAACACTGGGTACTGCCAGGAATGCTAGAGAATATGTATATGTGTGTTAAAGGAATCCTCAAAATCTGCTTATACTTGGAGTATTATTACTTTCTTTAAGACTTGGAGAATATTTCCTCTGCTGCTAAATAGCATTTAACTCACGCAATAATTTTCTGATTTGCCTTAAATAATCAGAGCAAAAATGGAAGTGTGTCTTATTACATCTGGTACAACACCACAGCTTTGCTCCTGATCTTTCCACCCAAATTTTCCAGCAGAAACTATAGTAATAAATAATACTATTCAAGCAGCATTATATGAATAACTTCCTGAAAGTGAGATAGTTAGAAAAATCACAGTATGAGGAGAGCTGCAATATCATGTGAGAGGTCATATACTAAAAAATCCTTTTTTTGAAGGAGTAATAATTTGATATTTGCATAGAGAAAGAAAAGTACTGGC
This sequence comes from Gracilinanus agilis, assembly GCF_016433145.1. Taxonomy (NCBI): domain Eukaryota; kingdom Metazoa; phylum Chordata; class Mammalia; order Didelphimorphia; family Didelphidae; genus Gracilinanus; species Gracilinanus agilis. Next base: position 609,191,330 of record NC_058130.1, on the reverse strand, counting down.
TAGTGCCACTAGTGGCCCTAGAATCTAAGACCTTTAATTACATGTCCAGTGATCTTTCTACTCATCATTAAGAAGATTTTTACCTCACAATTTCATATCAAAACATAATTCCCATGAAGTCATGAGGGAAGTGAATTCTGCCAAGAATCTATTACTGCTTCCATAGAAGTTAATGTTTTGATGGGCACTTCAAGTCCCTAAAAGGCAACTAGCTATAGCTCCTCATAGTTTTGAGTATACTACATCTCAAAAGAACCAACCAGTGTACTTTCCTCATTGATTATCAGTCTGTAATAACTAGCCATTGAGACTTAATTAGACTTTATAAATAGATATTTACTTAGTTGGCATGGTAAGAAAAATGAGTAGAAAATGGCCTACCCTCTAAAATCTGGTACATAATTTACAATAAGTCAATATTGGTTCCAAGGGGAAATAGGCTCAGACTCAGAGAGCACATTTTGAAAAGATGGACGTGTATAGATCTAAGGTGTTATAATTTTTTTTCTAGAGACTCCATAAATTTCTCTTAAGATATATTCAGGAGCACTCCTATGAGGAGTCTTAAAGCTGCCTTTCCTTAAGGCATCTAACTTATCCTCCAAATGCAAACACTGTTAGAATTTGTTTTAGAGATACTGCTAGGACACCATGGAAAATTCAAAATTTTATGACTTTTCAAAGTTCATAAGGTCAATGGGAGTAGATGCTTATTTCTACAATCCCACCACTCCAGGACACTCTCTATCGGGGACTGACTAAGAATGGTCTCTCTTATCTTGCTTGGCCATTCAAATACCAAGGCTATATGGATTCAATCAGTCTCTACTCTTACATGAAGAAGGCCATATAAAAATATTCAAATCTAGATAAATCCTTTGAAAAAGAGGTGAATTTCATCTGAACTCTTATCATTGTGGTCATCTCTTTAAAATCAGTTTTAATTAAATTCCAGTTATTTGAACAAATAATTATTAAGTATGAAGTATGTGTAAGGCACAATATCTGCCTACTAAGCTCTAATCATTTAAGACAGATTAGACACTGTATTTTCAAGTAGGGACCTGTAATACAATTGTAAAGATAAGTGAGATATAAGAATTACAATAATACAAAGGAGAATATGAGAAGAATAAAGAAGATATTGAAGCATACAGATTCTATGAGAAAGAACAGAAACAAAAATAAAGCTTTCCACTCAGGGATCATTACTATCTTCATGGAAAAGTTCATTCTTGAGTCTGTGCTTTTTTTTCTGAGTTAGTTCTTGAAGAAAGGAAAAGGTTTTTACAGAAACTGGTAAGATTGGAAGAGATGAGAAGCATGGGGTCAGCCAGGAGCAAAGACCAAAGATGCTATAATTTTATAAAATAATAGTTTGATGAGAGATGTGCTGAAATTCAGGTATATTAATTAATCAGTTCCCATTGGCTATTGAATCTGGTATAAACTCATCTTTCTTGATATCAAAGTTCTGAAAAAAACTCTTTCCAAGTTTAGGTAATTTTACATCACAGTACTCTTTTTCTCAGATACTATAATTTCACCAAATTAATCAGATTCCAGATGACAGGAAATTTGGAAAGGAAACAGAAAGATAACCAAAATCCAAAATAATCTCAACAATCTTTAGAAGTAGAATTACTATATTAAGAAGAAATTGTTAGGAATAAGTACAGTTTCTTATAGATGGCTTAAGTATATATGCATATGGTCCCACTCCAAGACTCTTCTGCATCCTTCCCATATACAACATTTAATAGCACAAGAACAGAATAGAAAGAATTCTAAAGTATATACAGTAAAAATTGTTTAAACCAGTGGTTCCCAAACTTCGTTGGCCTACTACCCCCTTTCCAGAAAAAAATATTACTTAGCCCCCTAGAAATTATCATTTTTTTAAATTTTAATAGCAATTAATAGAAAAGATAAATGCACCTTTGGCCATCACTGCCTCCCTGGATCCCTGCAGCACCCATCAGGGGGCAGTAGCGCCCACTTTGGGAATCACTGGTTTAAAGAAATATTTGTTTACCTTTGCAGTAGAACACTTCCAGTGTAATGGAGGTTGTAGGCTATATGTATTCTTACCTAATTAGATATTGAGAGTGGCATTCTCAGGCCTTAGTGCCATATGTGGAGATTGTAGAGTGATGAAGAGAGATAATGAATAAATGAATGGCATCAAAAATAGAACAAACAAGGAAAAAGGAAACAATGACTTATCCTTAATAATACAAGGGACAGAAGCTATTTAGACTGGCAAAGACCTAAGGTGGATCATTATTGCTTCATTAGATATCAATTAATCTTTTTAGTAAAATTTAGAAATGAGACTTTAACAATCTTATGTTGGTTCTGTGGGAGATAACAAAGAGAAAAAATTTTTAAAAAAAGGATCCTGCCCATATTGAACTTATAAATCTTAGGGTAAGGAGAAGTGGAAAAATGGTATGTGTATAGAAAAGTTAATATGAATTTTAATTTAAGTATAAAAAAGGAGTATAAAGTGTGATCAGAAAGAGAGATCATGTCCAGTTAAGAGGGTTCAGAGAGACATCTAGGAAGTGTTAAAGAGATTTTCTTAATTTTTCCCTCTGTCTCCTTAAGAGGCTAGGGACCAGGATTTATAAGTGGATCAGAACTGACAAGAGTCAGTGAGCTAAAGATGAAGATTCTGTTACCAGGGAGGCAAAGACTGGGAAGAAGAAGTAGCTGGCCCTTTGACAGGAAGTTAGGGGAGACAGTTGGTCAGTGAGGAGAAAAAGGACACAGCCACAGACACTTTTGCAGGCAAGAAGAATCTTTTGCCTCTGGGATCTCTAGAAAGCAGGAGGTCTATCTCTGAGGCAAGGATCAGCTAGCAGTTGGCTACTTACATTTGAGCTGCTATAGAAAACTGATTGAAGGAGTGAGTGAGTGGTGCCTGTCTCATAATTTAGGGAGTTAGGTAATTGATGAATAATTTATAGATAGAGTAGAGTAGATAGTCTTGGTGTGCCAGGCAGAAGAACTTGCCCTGAGAAGACAGTTAAAGATAGTTTTAGGAATTTTAGGTAGTAATAGGAATTTGGGGTATAAGATTAATGATCTCTCTTTCCTTTTTCTAACTTTCTATCTGTACTTCTTTCTTAAATTAAACAAAGTTTCTATTAAACTGGTCTCCTCACTTTGTTGAACTCCTTAATTTAACCCTTACAGAGGCAAAACAATTTGAGATAGACCATGTAGCTCAAAATAATAGTGAGTCAGCAAGTAGAAATTAGGGAAAAGTGGAAAGCATTCCTAGCATACAAAAGAAACCTGTTCAATTCAACATGAATTCATTTACATAAGTCTGTGCCAGTCACTGTGCTCAGTGTTGGGAATACTGATGCAACAAATAGTTACTTCCTTCAAGGATCTTACATTTCCTATAGACTATAGGGAACAATGGCAATGTGGTTAGAATAAGTACTGAAATTTAAAGAAAAATGTGAGACAAGACTATAAAAATTGGTGGAAGAAAAGATCAAGAATATCAAGGGAAATAATGAAAAAAAAAATGAAGGAAGGTGGCCTAGTAGTACCAGATCTTAAACTGTACTATAAAGCAGTGGTCATCAAAACAATATGGTACTGGCTAAGAGACAGAAGGGAAGATCAATGGAATAAACTTGGGGTAAGTGATTTCAGCAAAACAGTGTATGATAAACCCAAAGAACCCAGCTTTGGGGACAAAAATTCACTATTTGACAAAAACTGCTAAGAAAATTGGAAAACAATATGGGAGAGATTAGATTTAGATGAACATCTCACACCCTACACCAAGATAAATTCAGAATGGGTGAATGACTTGAATATAAAGAAGGAAACTATAAGTAAATTAGGCCAACACAAAATAGTATACTTGTCAGATCTTTGGGAAGGGAAAGATTTTAAAACCAAGCAAGAGTTAGAAAAAAATTACAAAATGTAAAATAAATAATTTTGATTACATTAAATTAAAAAGATTTTGTACAAACAAAACCAATGCAACTAAAATTAGAAGGGAATCAACAAAGTGGGAAAAATTTATAACAAAAAACTCTGACAAAGGTCTAATTACTCACATATATAAGGAGCTAAATCAATTGTACAAAACTGGTTGAATCCACATTTTAGAGAATATTGAATATCTGTAAAGGAGTTTGGTTTTTCTTCAATTGACAGTGGAAGCCAAAAATGACTTTTGTTTAGTGGAGTGGAATGACCATACCTTTTTATCATGTATACAATCACTAATTTAAAACCTAAAACTACTACTTAATCATAAGACTACTAATTCTTTGTTTATCATGTCTTTGTGATTATTTTCTTTCTTTAAATAAACAAGAAACATCCAGGTTTCCCCACCATATAATTAATTGCCCACTTCAATTCCTCCTTCTTCCCTTGGCACCAATTTTTAAATGACAATAAGAGTTCATCCAAATCATGAATTTGTGAAACATATTGTGTGAACTCCACTTCTAATTTTAAATTGATTGGCATTCCTTAAAATAGATAAAGTAGGGGCAGCTGAGTAGCTCAGTGGATTGAGAGTCAGGCCTAGAGGCAGGAGGTCCTAGGTTCAAGTCTGGCCTCAGACACTTCCCAGCTGTGTGACCCTGGGCAAGTCACTTGACCCCCATTGCCCACCCTTACCACTCTTCCACCTAGGAGCCAATACACAGAAGCTAAGGGTTTAAAAAAAAAGAGATAAAGTGATTCTCAAGAAAGTCCACTATGAAAAAATAGAAGCAATAGTAAAAAGAAGCATAGGGAGCTCAAGCTTTTTGATGAAGACATGTCTTTTGAACTAACATTAAAGGTAGGAGTTGAAATATAATTCTATTTTAACATTTGATCTCTCAGGGCACATTAATTTAACTAATCTAATTAAAATAAAATAAGGATTCATGCTACTGTATTTGAATAAAATTAATTTTATTAGTATAAGGAAATCTCAATATGACTCATCTGTAGTTTGTGCATAAAAGATATGAGGGTCTCAATCACTGTCCCCCCCAAATTAGTGAAATTAAAAATAAAATATTTAAAGGATAGGATCCAGAACATAAAAAGTGGTAGTTCTGCTATGCTTTGTCTTTATAAAATGACATTTTAGAACTTTGCTTAGTTCTGAGCATCATATGATTGGAATGACAATGACAAGCTGGAAAATGTGTAGTAACAAAAAGAATGTCCTATACCTATAACATTTTTTACATCTTCCATTAGGGGCAGCTAGGTGGTACTCTGGATATGTAACCAGGATGAATAGAGTCTAAATTCTGCTTCAAGCATGTCCTTAATTACAGGAATTTTAATCTCTCACCCTTAGTTCCCTCATCTGTACAATATGGATAACAATAACCTCTACCTGACATGCTATTCTAAAGATTAAATGAGATAGATAGCACATGGACAACACTTTGCAAATGTTAAAGCATTATATAAATCTATTGATATTCCTGATGATAATGATAATGATTAGACCTCCTGGAGAGCATGGACTCTCAGGTTGCCCTATCCCTCACAATTAGGTGGTATTTTGCACATGATAAATACTTAAATGTTTTCATTCACTTATATGTAGAATTGTTTATTTTTTTTTAATTTCTATGAGATAGAGCATTAATTTAAAAACAGAGGGCTCAGAAATATTCTTTTCCACTAATTGTTCTGCTTACTTTCAACTTCATGGAATATCATACCTCTGAATTTAATTCCTTTCCTCTACACCCCTCTTTCAGTTTCATTTTTTGTATTGTTATAAGTTTGGTTATGTTTACATGATCCATTGTTGTGATAAGTCTCACAAAGGATCCCATGGGGAAATGTGTAGTTGGAATTTTGTACCCCAGGATTACCTTCTCTAGAAGTCTTTTCCTCTGAGTACTCACTTATGTTTTTACATTTGGTGGTTTAAAAGTTTCTGTAACCACACCCTGGGGGTCTTTTTCCCTGGAGGGGCTGGAAAAATGCTTTCTCTCTCTCTCAATTTACTTCCCTTTACTTTGAGTTATTATTATTAATAAATCTTATAAAAATAATACTTGAAGTATTTGGATATTTAATTTTAATCTTACACATGTGTGGTGCCCATTCCTATAAAAGGATCACATTTATGTTCTCTTGGTCTGAGAAGCATTAACCCAGTGGGATTCAAAGCATCCACTATTGGATAGTAGATCTATTCATCTGGAGAAGGGAATTAACTAAATATCTGAGGTGGTCTGAGTCGAAGAGTACAAGGCGATCATACAAGGCTGACAAGTTTGTTTGTTTTTTTTTCCCTTTAGTAAGTGAAGAGAATAATCTTTCCTTTTGGATACATTCTAGTATTAAAGATATCAGCTCCTTCAGTAATTACAGATATTTATTGAGAACAACTCAGTGAAGAAGTTGGAATAGTGGAATGAGTGAAAATGAAAGAGGATGTGATTGGTAGAGGCCTTACTTCTCAGAGTTACAGAAAAACTCAAGGAGAGGGGAAGATTCTCTGAAGTACCAGAAAGTCTCTCAAGGAGGAGTCAGCTAATCATAGGTAAGATGAGCTAATATAATAAAAATGGCAATCCTACCCAAATTAATGTACTTATTCAGTGCCATACCTATTAAACTACCAAACATCTTTTTTATAGAATTAGAAAAAATATAGCAAAGTTCATCTGGAAGAACAAAAGATCAAGAATATCAAGGGAAATGATGAAAAAAAATGTAAAGAATGGGGGCCTAACAGTACCAGATTTTAAACTGTACTGTAAAGCAGTAGTCAACAAAATAATGTGGTACTGGTCAAGAGACAGAAGGATGGATCAATGGAATAGACTAGAGGTAAATGACCTCAGCAAGATATATTTGCTAAACCCAAAGATCCAAGCTTTTGGGACAGTAACTCAATATTTGACAAAAAGTGCTGGGAAAATTGGAAAACAGTATGGGAAAATTTTGGTTTAGATCGACATCTTACATCCTATACCAAGATAAATTCAAAATGGTAAATGATAAATATAAAGAGTAAAATAATAAATAAATTAGATAAACATAGAATAGTATTCTTATCATATCTGTGCAAAAGGAAGGAATTAAAGACCAACCAAGAGATAGAGAACTCTGAAAAATGTAAAAGAAATTACTTTGATTATATTAATTTAAAAAGTTTTTGTACAAACAAAACCAATGCAACCAAAATTAGAAGGAAAACATCAAAATGGGAGAACATTTTTATGACATAACTCTCTGACAAAGGTTTAATTTCCCACACATATAAGGAACCAAGTTAAATTTACAAAAAATCATGCCATTCTCCAATCAACAAATGGTCAAGAGACATGAATAGAACAAGTTTTCACATGATGAAATCAAAACTATCAATAATCACATGAAAAAGTGTTCTATATCCCTCCTGAATAGAGAAATGCAAATAAAAACAACTCTGATGTATAACCTTACACCCAGCAGACTGGTTAATATGGCAGCAAAGATAAGTGATAGATTTTGGAGGGGATGTGGCAAAATTGGTACACTAATACACTGCTGGTGGAGTTATGGGCTAATCCAACCATTCTGGAAGGCAATTTGGAATTATGTCCAAAGGGCTGTAAAATATTGCCTGCCCTTTGATCCACTCATACATACCACTGCTGGTTTTGTACCCCAAAGAGATAATAAGGAAAAATATTTATATAAAAATATTTATAGTCATGTTCTTTGTAGTAGCAAAAAACTGGAAAATGAGGTAATGTTCATCAATTGGGGAATAGCTGAATAAATTGTTGTATATGATGGTGATGGAATTTTATTATGCTGCAAGGAATAATGAACTAGAGGATTTTTATGTGAAGTGGAAAGACCTCCAAGAATTTATGCAGGGCAAAAAGAGAAGAATTAGAAAAACACTGTACACAGAGACTGATACAATATGGCACAATTGAATGTAATAGACTTTTCTACTAGAAGCAATGTAATGATCTAGGACAATCCAGAGGAATTTATGAGAAAGAACACAATTTACAACCAGAGAAAGAATTATGGGAAGAGAAACACAGAAGAAAAACATATGATTGACCATATGTTTCGATGGGGATATGATTGGAGTATTGGTGTTAAAAATTACTCTATTGCAAATATGAATAATATGTAAATAGGTTTTAAATAACGATAGATGTATAATCCAGTGGAATTGCTTGTCAGGTCCAGGAGTGGGGAGGGAAGAGGGGTGGAAAAGATCATGAATCATGTAACCATGGAAAAATATTCTAAATAAATAAATAAATTAGAAAATGAGTCAGCTGAGTGAAGTACCACATGAGCTTCTAAGGATCATAACAGATTCCCCAACTTCTATAAGGATTTCTTGTGCAAAAAAAGGAAAATTAGCAAATATTGATTTTAGGACATTGCTCGTCTATTTGTGACTCAGATGAATTTGGAGTAATGTTTTAGATTTGACTGAACTACAGGGGCTTCTAGCACTAGTATGTAAGGAGTTCCTTTTGTTTTTGTCTCAAGGCAGAGACCTCAAAAGGTTTAGACAATGGGGTGATATGATATGACAAGAACTATACCTGAGTTAGATTGTGTTTTTTTTCCTCATTAGTGAATTAATTGTATAAAGAATGGAGGCAGGGAAAATACTTATTATGCTAGTCCAGATAAAAAAAATAATAAGATCTGAACTATGGTAGTGATTTTGTACGTGGAAGAAAAGATTAATTTATTAGGTCCTTTTTAACTCTAAATACTCTTATAAAAATTTTAGGTGCTATAGTAATGTCTATTTTTATTATGTTTTATAAAGTATATGCATATGAGTATATACACATATCACAAAAAGTAGAGAGATGTGACATTACAAATAAGTGCAATAATAAGCACTCGCAACCACCTATACTTTCATTGGACCCTACCAAGACTACTGACTTCCTTGTTGTATCTATTTCCTGCTATGTTTATCCACAAGCACAACCTTTGGGCTTCTTCCCATACATATCCCTATTTTGGGATTGTAGAAATGTAGGAGGAATAAATAATAGCAAGTGCCACAGAGAGTAACAACAACAAAAAAGTGAAAACAAAGACCAGTGAGAAGCTTCTTTCTTAATATACACTAGGAGTCAAGGTAAAAGTGTAAATCATAGAAGTGATAGAGATTGAGGCTCAAACAGAAAGAAAAGATTGACATTGGAGAAAGTAAGGGAAATCCTTTTTGGGTATAGGAAAACAAAAACTCTAATTTAAAATTTTAATGAACTGGACTAGCTAAAGTAGAGCTAAGGAAAAGGCAGTCTACTTGATGAAGAGAGAAGGAGAATAAAGGAAAGAAATATTCATCCAAATAAAAGCAGGAAAGGAACAATAACTAATAAAGAAAATTCTAAATGAAAAGGTGTAAAAAATGAGAAGAGGGGATCAAAGGTAAAGGGAAGATAGCCAGGGCAAACAGAATAACATTACTATGCTCATAGGAGAATGAGGAGGGATCCTTGAATTAAAAAATAGAGAGATGGAACAATATATAATTCTCACTTATTGCTTTGACTATAAATGAATCAATAATCAAAAAAAGTGAAAAAGAGAAAAAGACAAATTCTGGGAAGATGGTGATTTAGATGGAGCAAATCTTGAAACATCCCCACACTTTCCACACCAAGATAGAAAACAAAGCACTTCGAGAAGAAAGAGGACCAAATCTAACAACAAGATAGAGCAGAGGGATCCTGCTCCTGGACGGGTCAAGAGGTATGCCAAGAAAAAGGCTTGAATTCTGGAACTGGTTGGACTGAGGGTATAGTAGGGGAATCACAGGACCCCTCCCCCACATGCTGTGCAGACTCTCCAGCAGCCCCTGAAATCTCTGCGTGGGTGGGCACACTGGCCCATAGAGAGGGCCTTCCTGGTGCCAACTCAGGGAGTTGAACACAGGCACCAGGGAGGTGGCTACAGGAAAAACCCAGAGAAACACAGTAAAAATGCTCGGGAAATGGAGGCTTAGATGGAGCAAAGTTTCAGACTTACTTGCTTTACAACACCGAGATAGAAAACAGAGTACTTGGAGAGGAAAGAAAACCAGGTCTAACAGCAGGACAGAGCTGGACAGCTGAGTGAAAACATTCCATCTTGTCCCCACACTTCTTTTTTCCCCCTCTCTCAAAGTTTTAGCCTCAGGACATAATTAAGCAATAAAAACTAATCCAGTCCAAGGTTAATCCCATCAGTTGGACAGAAAATAAGTCATCAGAGGGCAGGGAAATTCCAACACCCAACCCATAGACTACAGAGAATGTAACAACAAACCACCATTGTCACCTGGGGGAATATTTTTCATCAAAGCTCATTAAATCCATCTACTTAAGCTAGAAGAACAGAAAAGGAAAAAAAATGAGTGAACAACAGAGAAAGAGAAAAGAAATTACAATTGACAGCTTCTTTCCAAGGAGTGAAAAAACAGCAAATGAAATAGAAGAAGACAAGGAAGCTCCAGTGAAATAGACACAGGCTTTGGAAGATCTCAAAATTCAATTAACTCAGTAACTTCAGGAACTCAAAAAGCAATGAAGAGAGGCTGAAGACAATTTGAAAAAGAAAATACATGAACTAAAACAAGGAAATAAATTCTTAAAAGCTAAAATTGACTAGCTCAAAAATGAAGCAAAGAAGGCAAAAGATGATCAACAATGAAAATCAGAAAAGAAGGAGGATGACCAAAAAGCCAGGGATGAAATTCAGTCTTTAAAAATTAGAACTCAATAACTAGAAGCAAATGACTTCATAAGAGAGAAGCAAATGACTTCATATATAAAACAAAATTTAAAAAATGAAAAATTTGAGGAGAATATGAAACATCTCATTGATGTTTCATCCAAAGAACTGGAGAACAGATCTCAAAGAGACAATTTAAGTATTAATGGTCTACCTGAACATCATGACAAAAGAAAAAATTTGCACATCATCCTACAGGAAGTTATCCAAGAAAACTGACCTGATATTCTCAAACAAGAGGGAAAAGTAGAAATTGAAAGAATCCACAGATCACTCCTACATTTAATCTACAACTGACAACTTCCAGGAATGTTATAGCCAAATTTAAAAACTACCAGATGAAAGAAAAAATATTAAAAATTACTAAGAAGTCATTCAGATACTAGAGAACCACTGTTAAGATAACATAGGATCTAGCTGCATCTACATTGAATGACTGGAAGGCATGAAATACATTATTCCAGAAACCAAGAGAATTGGGTCTACAACCAAGAATCAATTATCAGCAAAACTGACTGTATTTTTGCAGGGGGAAGTATGGTCATTCAATAAAATCGAGGACTTCCAAGCACCCATAAAGAAAAAAAAAAGAACTTAAACAGAATTTGCTGCCCAAACACAAAACTCAAGAGAATCACCATGAGGTAATTAAGAGAGCAGGGGAAGAAAAAAAAGAAAAGAAAAGAAAAACCTTTTCTTTAAGGGATCTAATAAGAATAATCGATTTGTATCCCTAGAAGAAAAGATTATATTGCTAACTCTTAAAAATTGTTATCAACCAGGGTAGCTGGAAGAAATATACTTAGAGGAACCAACAAACTTTATAGGATGAAATGTCAATATATATATATATATATATATATATATATATATATATATATATATATATATATAGAGGGGAAGAAAGGAGATAATATTAAGAACAATGGGAAAATAGTCAAAATGGAGGAAATTTATATTCCATAAAGAAGGGAATAGTGTGAACAGGGGAAAAGATCAATACACTGGAAGGGTAAAGAGGTTGGAGAGAGGAAATACTTAAAACTTGAGTGCATTGAAATTAACTTAAAAAGGGAAGAAAAATCAGGTCCATTGGGGGAGCAAATTGATTCTTGCCCTATAAAGAATTAGAAGGTTAACAACAGGACTGGTGGGGAGGGAAGCAACACTAGGTGGGGAGAAGGTGGGAGTAGCTTTAAAAGACTCTAAAGAAGAATAAGGGGGTAATAAGAAGGGAAAGTGGAGAAAGGGAAGTACAATAAGGGAGGGGATGAAGGGAACTGATTAAAAACAAAACACTGATATCGAAGTAAATAGTGAAAGAAGAAAGAGCAGGACAAGGAGATAGAATCAAAATGTCTGGGAATACACAGTTGATAATTTTAACTCTGAATGTGAATGGGATGAACTCACCCATAAAATGGAAGAAAAGAGCAGAGTGAAATAGAAACCAAAATCCTACCATATGTTGTCTATAAGAAACACACATGAGACAGGCAGACATGCATAGAATAAAAATGAAAGGCTGGAGCAAAATCTATTGGAATTCAGCTGAGACAAAGAAGGCAGCAGTTGCAATCATGATTTCTGACAGACCTAAAGAAAAATAGATCTGGTTAAAAGATCCTGATAAAAAGCAGAATGAATGATGAAGAAATATCAGTACTCAACATGTATGTACCAAATGATATAGCATCTAGATTTCTGAAGGAGAAGCTAGTGGAGCTCAAGGACAAAATAGATAGCAAAACTATACTCGTGAGGAACCTCAAACTTCCCCTATCAGATCTAGATAAATCAAACCACAAAATAAGAAAGAGGAAAGAGTTGTGAATAAAATCCTAGAAAAATTGGAGCTAATAGATATATGGAGAAGGAACAAAAAGGAATACTCCTTTTTTACAGTAGCACATAGAACATTCACAAAGATAGACCATGTAATAGGGCATAGAAACATGGCAAACAAATGAAAAAAAGACAGAAATAACAAATGTAACCTTCTCAGATCATAATGCAATTAAAATAGTTATTAGTAAGAACACATGGAGAGGCAAACCAAAAACTAATTAGAAATTAAATAATATGATTATCCAAAATAATTTAGTGAAAGAACAAATCATAGAAACAATTAATAATTTCATTGAAGACAATGACAATGATGAAACATCTTACCCAAACATATGGGATGCAGCCAAAGAAGTTCTAAGGGGAAAATTTATATGATTGAGTGCATATATTAACAAATTAGGAAGGGTAGAGGTTAGTGCATTGGGCATGCAACTTAAAAAATTAGAAAGCAAACAAATTAAAAATTCCCAGATGAAAACTAAATTAGAAATACTAAAAATCAAAGGAGAAATTATTAAAACTTAAATTAAAAGAACTATTGAATTAATAAGTAAGACTAGAAGCAGGTATTTTGAAAAAACAGATAAAATAGACAAAGTCCTGCTCAATCTAATAAAAAAAGGAAAGAAGAAAACCAAATTAACAGTATCAAAGTTGAAAAGAGAGACCTCACCTCTAATGAAGGGGAAATTAAGGCAATCATTACAAATTATTTTGCCCAATTATATGGCAATAAATATAGCAATCTAGGTCATGTGGAAGAATATTTACAAAAACATAAATTGCCTAGATTAACAGAAGAAGAAATAGAATACCTAAATAATCCCATATCAGAAAAAGAAATTGAACAAGCCATCAAAGAACTCTGTAAGAAAAAAATCTCCAGGTCCTGATGGATTCACAAGCAAATTCTATCAACTATTCAAAGTACAACTAATCCCAATACTATACAAATTATTTGACATAATAAGGAAAGGAGTCCTACCAAATTCTTTTTATGACACAAATATGGTACTGATTCCAAATCTAGCAGACCAAAAACAGAGAAAGAAAACTATAGACCAACCTGCCTAATGAATATAGATGCAAAACTCTTAAATAGACTATTAGCAAAAAGACTCCAGCAAGTGATCAAGAGGGTTATCCATCATGATCAGGTGGGATTTACACCAGCAATGTAAGGATGGTTCAACATTAGGAAAACCATCCACATAATTGATTATATCAACAAACTAACAAACAAAAATCACATGATTATCTCAATAGATGTGAAAAAGCCTTTGACAAAATACAACATCCATTCCTATTGAAAACACTAGAAAGTATAGGAATAGAAGGTCCTTTCCTAAAAATAATAAACAGTATGTAACTAAAACCACCAATGAGCATCAAATACAATAGGGATAAATTGGAAGCCTTCCCAATAAGATCAGATGTGAAACAAGGATGCCCATTATCACCTCTATTATTTAATATTGTACTAGAAACACTAGCAGTAGCAATTAGAGAAGAAAAATAAATTGAAGGTATAACAATAGGCAATGAGGTGACCAAGCTATCACACTTTGCAGATGATAAGATGATCTACTTAAAAAATCCTAGAGAATCATCCAAAAAGCTAGTAGAAATAAACAACATCTTTAGCAAAGTTGCAGGATACAAAATGAATGCACATAAATCATCAGCATTTCTATATATTTCCAACACATCTCAGCAGGAAGAATTAGAAAGAGAAACACCATTTAAAATCACCCTAAAGCAGGGGTTGGTAAAGTATGGCTCTCAAAGCATATCTGGCTCTTTTGAGGGCCAGATATGGCTCTTTCTGCAGGAGCCATAAAGTCAATTTTCTTTCAGGCACTGTTACAGGACCATGCACTGTTACAGGAGCTCACACTGTGAGCACTGTATGGCTCTCACAAAATTACATTTTAAAAAATGTGGCGTTTATGGCTCTCATGGCCAAAAAGGTTACCCAACCCCTGCCCTAGACAATATAAAGTACTTAGGAATCTATCTACCTAAATAAACACAGGAATTATACGAACACAACTACAAAACACTTTCCAAAAAATTAAAACAAGATTTAAACAATTGGAGAAACGTTGATTGCTCATGGGTAGGATGAGTTAACATAATAAAAATGACCATTCTCCCCAAATTAATTTACTTATTTAGTGTCATAGCTATCGAACTACCAAGGAACCTTTTTACAAAATTAGAAAAATCTATAATAACATTCATTTGGATGAACAAAAGAGCAAGAATATCAAGGGAAATGATGAAAAAAAACATGAAGGAAGGTGGCCTAGCAGGACCAGATTTTAAACTATCCTATAAAGCAGTGGTCATCAAAATAATATGGTACTGGCTAAGAGACAGAAGGGAGAATCAGTGGAATAGACTTGGGGTAAGTGGCATCAGCAAAACATTGTATGATAAACTCAAAGAGCCCAACTTTTGGGACAAAAACCCACTATTTGAAAAAAATATTGGGAAAATTGGAAAACAATATAGGAGAGATTAGGTTTAGATCAACATCGCACACCCTACACCAAAATAAATTCAGAATGGGTGAATAATTTGAATATAAGGAAGGAAACTATAAGTAAGTTAGGCAAACACAGAATAGGATAGTTGTCAGATCTCTGGGAAAGGAAAGATTTTAAAATCAAGCAAGAGTTAGAAAAAATTACAAAATGTAAAATAAATAATTTTGATTACATTAAATTAAAAAAGTTTTTGTACAAAAACAATGCAACCAAAATCAGAAGGGAAACAATAAACTGGGAAAAAATCTTTATAACAAAAAAATCTGACAAAGTGAAAAGAGGGAATTAAATGCATTTCTTGAGAAATTGAAGTTAAAAAACCAAAGTATCTTCTCAAATGAGAAATAAAAAAATATGCATATTTCTCAAAGTTTTTCATAGTGTCAAGTGCATATTGAATACTTGAAAATGCTTATTGAATTGACCTGATCAATTTTTCTTTCTAATTGCTCCTTATACAAGAGAGGATATCCATTAATTTGCAAATGGCTAAAAGAAACTATGAATATAAATATGATGCAATATTATTATGCTATAAGAAGTGATAAAAGGGACAACTTGAACAAAATGATTCAAAGTGAAGTGAGCAGAATCAGAACAATATATAACACCATGAAGACAATTAGCTTTGAAAGACCTAGAAACTAAGCAAGACAATTACCAGCTACAATTCCTGAGCACTCATGATGAAACATGCTATCTCACTTAAGATAGAGAAATCAAGGTATCGGCATGTAAATTTTGCTTGATTACACATTTGTTATATTGTTTTTTTCTTACTTTCTCAATGGGTATGGAAGAGGGAGGAGAGAAGATGTGAAATGAGAACTGAAAATAAATTGAATTTTAAAAAGAACCTAAAATTGAAATTAGATTAGATAACACACCTGATAAATATCTAGTTTCTAATTCCTTATATTCTTTTTCTGTTTTACCAAGCTGAATCAGGAAATGATTCATCAATATAACAAAATAACTACCTAGTCATATAATAATGCTAATTTAAATTTAAATGATAGTCCAATGATAGTTTCAGATTTCCTCATTTTAAGGTATGCCTCCCTCTATGTTGCCTTGGGGAAAGAGGTCTGGAATGAGAGAAGAGTGAAATTTTAATGCCTATTTACAAATGAGCTATGAAGTTGAAATGAATAATCAAGTAATTAATAAGACTTAGAGTTCCTCCTGTGTACCTTTTAGTAACAGAAACTAAAGGTATCCAAATTTATATAAAACATTTACAAATTATTTCAAGAAATAATAAATAAGACGTCTGTGAAACAGTATGGCATTATATAATAAAGTAACTTAGATATGAACATACGTGAATTGTAGAATACCTGTACTGATTTATTTACTGTTTAACATTCATCAGCTTTTTCAAAGGCAATTAGGTGCCATAGCAGGTAATATACTTGCCTGGAGTCAGGAAAATCTTAGTTCAACTCTGACCTCAGACATGTATTAGCTGTGTGGCCCTGAATAAGTCACTTAACTCTGGTTCAGGTTCTTAATCTGTAAAAATGAGCTGGAAAGGGAAACAATAAAGTGCTCTAGTATTATTTCAAAGGAAACTTCAAATGGAGTTACAAAGAACTGAACAAAACTGAAATAAATGAACAATAGAAACAACTGCAAATGCAGTCCTAATCATTATTAAATATTGTATTAATAACTATGTCCTAGAAAATAATGCTGTTACTATCATTCTCCAGGTGGGAGAGTTAATACTCATAAAGTAAGATCCATATTCAATATTTAATGGAAAGCCAGCACCAGAGTATGCCATAAAATTGCCATAAATGTTTTCTGAAATTACATTGATGATTTTTTTATTTTTTAATTTTTTAAATATTTTTCCATATTTCCATATTTCATTTTCTTTCCCTCCCCTCCTCTTCAGGATCCAATAAGCATTCCCACTGGGTTATACAAATGTCATCACTTATACCTATTTCCATATTATTCATTTTTGCAATAGAGTAATCTTTTAAAACCAAAACTCCAAATCATATATACATATACAGATGATAAATCATTTGTTTTTCTTCTGTGTTTCTACTCCCACATTTTTCCTCTTGATGTGGTTAGCATTCTTTCTCATGAGTCCCTTGGGATTGTTTAGTACTAGCAAAGTCCATTACATTGATTTCTTCTACAATGTTCCACTTTCTGTGTATATTGTTCTCTTGGTTCTGCTCATTTCACTCTGCATCATTTCTTGGAAGTTTTTCCTGTTCATATAGAAATCCTCCAGTTCATCATTCCTTACAGCACGATAGTATTCCATCACCATCGTATACCACAATTTGTTCAGCCATTCCCCAATCGAAGAACACCTTCTTATTTTCCAATTTTTTTACCACCACAAAAAGTTCAGCTATGAATATTTTGTACAAACATTTTTGCTTATTATGTCTTTATGATACATTGTCTTCTTAATACCCCCTGATATCAATTTAACTTTCTTTAATATTATTAGAACCATTTATTATTTTCACGATTTTATGGAAGCTTGGTAAATTTGAGATTGCTATTTAGACCTGTGTATATTGTATGGTTTTCTTTATAATTTATATATATATTTTTTTACTTTTTAATTAATTCAGTATTTTTCCATCTTAATAATATTATCTTTTTGCATGCTGCATTATGATTATTAAGCAGGTTATCTTTGGAGCTCCTTAATATCCTTATATACTTCCACCTGTCATTTATCACCTAGTTATAACATAATTTATTTGATTAAAATTAAAAGTACAAGTTAACATGTTCTAATTCATATATTTGTTATAAATATAATAGTAAGAAACATCATTTGGTACATAGAAGTATGTCACTATGAGGAAAATGAGCTTCTGAACATGAACCATTTTCTACATAGTCATCAGACTCACAACTGCTAAACACTGGTTTTGACCCATATTTTCTGTCCTAAGATAAGGAAAAGAGACTTTTAAAATCTGTTAATATGCCATTGCCCTGGTGATTCAGAGACAAAATGTCTCTGCCTAGCATAAACAAATGACATAGAAGATTCGACATAATGGGCTTCCATTTTTGGCTGCCAAGATTGTGGAGTAAGGAATATTACATGATTTCCCAAACCTACTTCCAACCAACCACAGAGAAAAAAAATACCTCAAAAATTTTGGAGTGACAGAAACAAAAGAAGACATATGGAATCTTGGTTTCAGCTAAAGAAAAGTATAAGTACATCCTCCATCCAAGAAGTGAAGCCTCAACATATAGACAAGATCATGAAAAAAAGCTCCAGAAAATGGGTAAAAGACAAAGTTAAAAGGGCTTATTAGCAAATGAGAAAAAGAAAATGGAAACTTAGAAGACAGAGATGAAAAAACAAAAATATTTGAACTCTTAAAGGCAAATGTGAAAGGATGTCAGGCCTAAAATGAATTCTGGAAGACTTCCAGAAGATTACTATAAAAATGATTAGAGATTGAGAAGAACAATTGGAAAAGAAGATGAGGGAAAAAATCTTAAGCTTAGAGCAAAAGTTCACTGAAAAAATCAGATTCCTAAAAATGGAAATGTAAAACTACAGATAGGAAAACAACTCTCTAAAAAGGAAGTACAAAGCCTCAAAGAAGAAAATGGCTTCATATAGATTTATTGGACAAATGGAATCTAATAACTCAATAAGGCAACTGAAAACAATAAAATGAATTCAAAAGAATGGAAAAAATAGAAGAAAATGTGAAATATCTCACTGAAAAAAAACAATTGATTTGGAAAGTAGATCCAGGAATCTTATGAATCATTGGGCTTTCTTAAAATCATTATCAAAAATAAAAAAGGGCCCTGGACATCATATTGTAAGAAATCATCAGTCAGAGCTGACCTGAAACTTTTGAACAAAAGAAAAAAGTAGAAATTGAAATAATCCCAAATTCAACAATGTCAGGGATATTATAACCAAATTTTAGAAGTCTTAGGCCACAGAGAAAATATTACAAGAAGCCCAAAAATAATTCAAATATTTTGGATATGTACTCTAGATTATACAGGACCTAGCAGCTTCTACAATAAAAGATCATAACACAAGGTAAAACATCTTGGACTACAACCAAAAATCACCTACCCAACAAAACTGAGTATATTCTAGGAGAAAATATTCACATTCAATAAAATGGAGGACTTCCAGATAATCATGATGAAATAATTGGGGCTTGAAAGAAAATTGGGTGAGCAGATTTGATTCTCAAAATTAGTATAAAAAGGAAAAAATAATAAAATCTCAAGGAACTCAATGGGCTAAACTGATCACATTCCTTTATTTAGTTAGCCTATTATATGAGATACTTACAGTACTTAAGATATCCAAAGTAATCAAGGAAAAAAATGAGTTTAAAATGATTGGATTACTTCAAAAGGTAATAACTAAGATACTTAAGATATCTAAGTATCTAAGGTAGCTAGATTACTTAGGATATTGAAAGTATGGAAGCTAATAATAACTTAACCATTAATAGGACTGCATAGGAGCACATCTAAACAAAGAGCAGGGAGTAATTTAAATATGATGGGATAACATAAAAAAACCCCTAAGGGATAAGAAATAGGAATATATTGGGAAAATAAGAAAAGGAGAGAAAATTGGGTATAAATTATCTCATATGAGGAGGTACATCAGAATCAATATAGTGGCAGGGAACATGGGAGGTAGTGAAAGCCTTTATCACTCTTCTGCCTTGTAAATGATACAAAGTATTCATTCTAAGGTGGATCGTAAGGGTATGAAAAAAAATAAGATATATATCTTTTAGTCGTGAGGCACCACTCCCAGGGCAAGCCAGCGGTGAAGTTCCACTTCCCGATCAAGCCAACAGTGACTTTCCCACCCCCACAGCAGCAGAATCTCAATTTTTCAGAAATTACTAGTGAGGTCATACCTTTCAGGAAAGTTAGCAGTGAGGGTCCCATTAAGAGGGCCTAGTCCCAAACCCAGGTCAGGCCAAAAGTGAGACACTTTTTGCAGGGCAAATCAATAACAAGGCCCCTTCCCCTCTACTGCTGCAAGTCTGCAATGAGACCTCTAAACCAGTTTAACCTGGAAACCAGAACTGGAGACTCCAACAGGCTAGAAGAAAGCTTCTGAAGTCCACAAGAGGAAGCTTGGGACAGTGATTTTGCCAAACTATGAATAGAACTTTGACATACAGTGAAAATGCACATTAAAAAACTGAAAAAATGAGCAATAAAGCCAAAAGGAGCCTAACTAGAGAAAGTTATCATAGTTACGGGGAGTATCATGGCACCAACTTAGAAGAGAGAAATATCAAAAAGTCTAGAAGTAAAACATCAAAGAAAAATGCAATATATAGTCTGGCTCAAAAACTTCTGGAAGAGATAAAATGGGGCTTTAAAAATCAAATAAGAGGATTAGAGGAAAAGTTGGGAAAAGAAATGAGAATAATATAAGAAAAGCATTAAGCAAAAGTTAACAGCTTTATAAAGGAAACAAAAAATAGAGAAAAATACAAAAAGTCATTGAATAAAACAACTCCTTAAAAAGAAGAATCCATAAAATTGCTAAAAGCCTTCTCAGTAAGATCAGGAGTGAAGCAAGCATGCCCATTATCACCACTATTATTCAGTATTGTACCAGAAATGCTAATACTAGCAATACGAGAAGAAAAATAAATTGATAGAATTAGAATAAGCACTGAAGAAACAAAATTGTCACTCTTACAGATAATATGTTGGTATACTTAGAGAATTATAGAGAATCAGCTAAAAAATAAATTGAAATAATCAACAACTTTAGCAAAGTTGCAGAATATAAACACACAAAAGTCATCAGCATTTGTATATATTACCAACAAAGACCAACAAAAAGAGATATAAAAATAAATTTTATTCAAATTAATAAGAGATAATATAAAATACTAGGAAGTCTGTGTGTCAAAATAAATCCAGGAGCTATATGAACTTAATTACAAAACACTTTTCACACAAATAAGTCAGATCAAATCAATAGGAAAAATATTAATTTCTCATGGATATCTGTACCAAATAGAATAAAAATGTCAATTTTACCTCAACTAGTATATTTGTTCAGTGCCATACCAATCAAACTATCAAAAGATATTTCATGGAGCTAGAAAAATAATAACAAAATTCAAATGTCAAGAATAACAAGAGAATAAATAAAAAAGATGTTAAGGAAGGTGGTCTAAGAATTCTATGCCTCAAACTGCATTATAAAACAGTAAGCATCAAAACAATATGATATGGACTAAGAAATAGAGTGGTGGATCAGTGGAATAGATAGTGACACAAAACCTAGTATTAAATAGCTCTAGCAATTTAATGTTTCATAAATCAAAAGATCCAATATTTGGGAAGATTTCATTATTCTACAAAAGCTGGTGGGAAAATTGGAAAACGGTATGGCAGAGAAGGGGATCATACCAACATTCACACCATATACCAAGCTAAGGTCAAAGGACACCAGTCACACTGCCTCTTTACTCTCTGATTCTTGGATTTAGCCAGTATGTCTACCATGGAACTATTTGCTGGAAAGGTAGAGTGGTGCTTCATAGACTCAGTAAAAGGTGGCACAGAAGTATGCATGTTGGTTTAAATGATGGCTTAAGTCCTTCAAATTGGAGAATTTCTAGATTACTTCATGTGGCCCAGAGAAGTTCAGGTTTCAATTTGGTTACTAAAACTAAAAAAAATTAAGGAAGGGGTAAAATTTAGACAATAAAACAAATGCAACATCATTTGAAAATATGAAAAAGGATTGTTAAAATAATGAAAGTTACTCATTTACAAATTTCCCTAATATTATTTTTAAAGAAATTATATATTTATACACAGTAATAGCAATAATGTATGATGAGTAAAATAATAAAAAGGCAGAGGATAGGAGTAAAAATATATATTTAATAATAAAAGAAAAGGTCTTTGCTCTGGCAAGCTCTTGTTCTCTCCCTCTGCTCTGCAGTTCAACTGGATCAAAAATCTGATTCAAAGGTCTCTCCCTAGAATGGGATTGGTCCATTCATAGACCAATCCCACACCAGGACATAGGGGGAAGGGAACTCTAGGAGGTACAGGGCATGCTGGGGAATAGTTCCCCAGCATACAGTTTGTCTTAAAGTTGTAGAGAATTGGGGGGTTTGGGGGGAATATATTCCCCAGGATACTGTCTTTTTTCTAAGCACACATTTCCCCTGGGGTCTGTTGGGAGACCAGTCTCCCCAGGGTATCTTCCAAACACAACCAAACTTACAATTTCAATTAAAGATACATACAGTTTCTAAATGGGAAAATACAACTATTTGGGGACAAGAAGGAAACAAGAGAAAAAGAACAAAACCAATTAGGAGGCAGTCCCCTATTGAACAACAATGTACATACAACTCCCCAAATTTCAATTCAGCACATCCAAAAGTTTGCTCAGAATTTCTTGGAGTAGTGTGTAGTCTCTGCAGGCATCTTCATGGCATCTTCTGCAAGGAGTTCACTTTCTGGATTCTGGGAGGCAGCAAGTTTCTTACCCTAAAATTACTTTTTAAAGAACTTAAACTTTTCATTATAAGATAACACAAATATATGATCATCAATGGTGAATGACTTATCTATTATCATCAATGTTAGGATCCAAGACAATTCAAAGGAGATCATGACAGAAAAAGCTATTCACCACTATAGAAAGGACTGAGAGTCTGAATCCAGATTGAAGCATTCCATTCTTAATTTTATTTCCTCTATTAATTTTTCTCTAGAATAAGTCATGTGATTTTTCTTTCACATGCCAAATGTGGAAATATGTATTAAACAAGTGTGACATATCATATTACCTGCTGTCTTGTGGAAAGGGTAGAGCTGGGAGGGAGGAAAAGAACATGAATCACAAAATGCCAAAAAATGGTTATTAAATATCATATTGATAAATAATTTGGAAAAAATAAATTTAAAAAAAGGAATAATTTATATTCACCCATCTTGGTCAGTCAAGATTGAAAGAGACTTTTACTTGTGAGTTCCTGACATTACAAAAAGACTCCTTGAATAAACCAATAGGAAATCTTCTGTATCTAGCAAAAGAAAGCTCTTTGATCCTAAGTTAGAAATATATTATCATTAGCAAGAATGTCATGTCTCAATAATTCATTATTTATAAAAATGTACCCTCTTCTATTGCAAAATTACTTAAATATATTCAATTCATAAGAACATGGATCTTGAAGAAATTTGGCTTCATCATATGCAAATATGGCCATGAAATATTTTATACAAATGGAACAATTGCAACAGGAAAGTTGATAAAGTATAATGATGAGTTAGCAATTTGTAGCTAACAGTGCAGGTTAGTGAGAAATTCTAAAATCCTTTGAATTTCTCATTAAATCTAATTTTTCAACAAGTCTATTTCTTTGAAAGGTTAATTATTTCACAGTATTCTGCCATGCATGAGTGAGCTATGCTACAGTTGGATGTAGTCCTCTAAAATGTCATTTAACAAAACTAAATCACTATATAGAAGAATAATAAAACACATCTCTGTGCATATTGATTGCTCAAATTTAGATAGTGCTTTCCAGTTTACAAAGCACTTTCTTCACAGTAGCTCTGTATTTGAGATAATGAAATGATTGATGGCTCCATTTTTTGGATAAGGAAACTTAGGTGGAAAGTTAAAGGAGTTGCCCCTTTGTCACATAGTTACTAATATGATAGGAACTCATAAGGTAAATTTAATTTACAAGAAAATGAATTTTAAAGAAATTAGGCTTTATCATATGCAAATATACACATGAAGTTATTGATCCAATGTACTAGAAAATTGGGATGTACCAAAGGTATTCTATTTTTTTCTATTCAAAGTAAACAAATTATTTAGTTTGTGAAATTTTGTTAAGCTTGAGGTCGAAAATGAAGTTTTTATCTGTCAAAATCTGTGGCATTTCCCATTTCCTTTTGCTACTATATATTTGAAGCCTGCTTAGATATGGTAATAAAAGTGAAACAAAGGAATCTACAACTACTTCAGCAACCCAGATGGAGTTAGAAGAGTGCTCAGAGACCATGTAATATAACACCCTTTTCTGGAAAAACCCTATTCAAAAATCTGCCCAGAGTTTGTAATGAGTTTATGGATATGTGTGTAGAAGAGGTGGTGCTTAGGAAAAAAAAAGAAACATGCATTTATTCACTCATTATGTGCCAGCCATTAAGCTAAACACTGGGGATACAAATACAAGCAAAAAGAAAGACCTTTTCTACCCCCTTGAAATAGAGGATTTAAAGTTTCCATGGAACAGGGAATCTTCACACATATCCTTAGCCATTTTGTGGTTGACTTGTAAAGAAATGAGTCAAGGAAGGTTTTTTTCAGAAGCATGTTATGAGATTGCAAAGTAAGAATGAATTACCAATTGTTGACAGGAGAGGAATTTGACATACAACAATATCTAAAGGATATCTAAATGATTTATATTATTTTCATATATGAATCTAGCTAGCTAGCTAGCTAACTAGCTAGATAGCTATCTACCTAGCTATTAATCCTAAATATTAGAGTTGATTTAACTCCACTATTAATCCTACCAATAACCATGACTTTTTCTAACTGTACAATTATATCAATCAACAGCAGTTTCAGGGTAATAATTATACTTATCAATTAAATAATAATTTGTAATCAATAATCAAACTTATCAGAGAGAACACAGCGTCTGAGGGTTTGAGTTGATGTCATAGAAAAAGAGTGAACTTCCTAAGGTCCTCAGAACAGTAGACAAACCAGGGTGGCAGGAGAAATGACAAACAGGTAAAATATAGCAGGTCTGGTCCAATGAGCTATATCAGTAAAAGAGCCTCCAGTAAAAGAATCCGTTATGTCAAGTAGAACAAATCGAATCTCTCTTCCATATGGTACCCTTTCAAACAACTGAAGCCAACTATCAGGTCTCCTAAGTTTTCTCTTCTTTAACATACACAGTTCCATTTCCTTCAAGTGACTCATAATAATGTTGAAAAACTTCCCACCATTCTAGTGGCACTCTTCCAAATATCTTCAGTGTTATTCCTAAATCACCACACTTACAATTGAACATAGTACTCTAGATATCATCTGATAAAGTCAAAATATAATGAGATTATCACAAGTCTTTTGGGGGACTCTGTGATTCTCCTAAAACAGCTTAGAATTATCTTTTCTGGCTGTCACTGTTGAATCATATTTAGCTTTTGACATACTAAACATGCCCCTAATTCTGCCAAGCTTTTTGTTTTTAATAGAAATGGTTGCATAAACAGGTTTTCTATATCCTTTATTTTTAAAGTGAAATCTATGAAGTCAAGCAAATGACTTTACATTTACCTCTATTAAATATCATATTGGTTCTATTAGGTATCTCTATGGTTGGAGTTTGTTGAAATATATATTTATATAATTATTGTCAATACAGTATTAGTTTTCCTTTCTATTTTATGATGTGCATATCAACTACATCTTTATTCAGGTAAATATATTGAACAGTAGAGGCCTCAGGGCAAATTTCTGGGCCAATTCATAAGCAGTCTTTCCAAGATGAGATCGAAAGGTGACTAATTTTTTGGATCTGGTCATAAAGCCAGTTCCAAGTTGAATACATTACTAGTTCTTGTATACAAAGGAAATATGAAAAACTTTCTTCAATATTTTCTGTAAATATTATGATGATGGTGATGATAATGATGGTGACAATGAAGATGACTGGTGTTGCTGTTATGAATTCATAAGGTCTTTGCCAACAGAAATTACAGTAAGATTATCCTCAAGAATCTTAGAGTTATTGAGGAATGCAGAATATTCAATGAAATGATAGTAAATATATGATATGGAGCATATCATTGGGGAAAAATCATTACTATGTAATATTGATCCATAAATTTTTAAGAATGTTTTGATAGATGTCACCATACAAAATACTCACAATCTTCAAGCTATGTGGTATTTAAGTCTTTAAAATTATAGAGATTTATAAGAAAAAAATCAAAATCATGTGGGGACAGGATAGTATAGTATACATATATAATCATTGTCCTACTTGCTACTAATTGTTTTCTGAAGAAGCTTTCCTTTTACTTTAAAATTATGATTTTACTTCCCAATGTTTTTAGCCATTGACAACATGCAGTTATTTTAGCTAAATGTGCAATGATATGCCTGCATTAAATATAGAATAGTAACAGGACCATTTCTGTCTGAAAATAAATGAAAAAAAGATGAGAAATTGATAAATAATAATAATGATCACAACAAATAATAATGATAAAAATTTTGCACTTCAAGTTTTTTATTCAATTATACTAAGCAAGTATTTTATCTATCTATGCAATAGTCTCTTGTGTAGTATATGTTATATTATTATAGATTATAGTAATATAGTGATTTGAACCATGACTATTTCAATTTAAACTCCAGTGGGGGAGGGGAAGGGAGAAATACAAGACCTAGAATGAAAACAATATCAGTCATAAAAATTTTAATAATATGCTTCTACTTATATAGGGTTTCATTTCTTACAAAGTTCTTCATAGATGCTAACTTATTTGATACTCATGACAATTAATTGAGAAAGGTTGTATTAATATCCTAATTTTAGAGATAAATGAAGCTCAGAGAGAAACAGAAACCTGTCTTACATTGCAAAACTAATATTTATCTGAGGCAAGTTTCAATTCCAGGTCTTCCTGACTCCAAATCCAGGCCTATCACCTTCCCTATTTCTTTTAACCAGATCTATTTTTACTTTGGCTCTGTCAGAGATCATGATTAGCACTCCTGCCTTGTTTTTCTCATTTGAAGGCCAAAAAATTTTGCTCCATCCCTTGACCTTAAACCTAGATATGTCCACTTGCGTCATATGTGTTTCTTGTAGAAAACATATGGTAGGATTTTGGTTTCTAATCCACTCTGCTGTTTACTTCTGTTTTGTGGGCCCATTCACATTCAGAGTTATAATTACCAGTTGTGTTATTCCCCAACATTTTGGTATTCTCCCCTAGTTCTACCCCCTTCTTCTTACCCTATTTCCTTTTAAACCAGTGATTTGTTTTAGACCAGTCCCCCTTGTCCCCTCCCTTGATTTACTTCCCTTTCCACTCCCTGCATTATTATTCCCCTCTTTTTATTTTTTTAGGCCTTATGAATTCCCTCCTTCTCTCCTCCCCTCCCTTTTTTTACCTCACCACTACCCTGCTCCCCTTGGTTAATCCCTTTTTACTTTCTCAGTAGAGTTAGATAGAATTCTATATCCCAATGTATATAGCTACTCTTCCCTCTCAGGGTTAATTCCACTGAGAGTAAGGTTTAAATATTACCTCTTAATGCTCTGTTCCTCTTCTTTTTATAATAGTATTCATCCCCTCTCCTTCCCATGCTCTCTTTGTGTGGTATAGAATATCCTATTTTTCTTATTCATTCAAGTTTCTCTTGATGCCATCTATGATTCACCCCCCCCTCTTTTTTCCCTGCCTTGTATCATCTTAGACCATTTAGTGCTCCAACCTCTCCCTATGAATAATTCTTCTAATTACTATAATAGTGAATACAGTTTTTGAAATTTACACATAACTTTTCTCCATATAGGAATACAAATAATTTGATCTTATTAAGGCCCTTAAAGGGGTAAATTTAAAAATAAGAATTTTTTTCTTTCCCCTCTGTTTTTTATTTACCTCTTCATGTTTCTCTTGGTTTTTGTGGTTGGACTTGGAAATCTTCTATCTTGTTTGATGCCCATGCTTTCCCCTGGAAGTATATGGTCAGTTTTGATGGGTAGGTGATCCTTGATTGTAGACCCAGTTCTCTTGCCTTTCTGAATATCATATTCCAAGCCTTGAGGTCTTATAGTGTGGAAGCTGTCAGGTCCTGTGTGATCCTGATTGGTGCTCCTTGATATCTGAATTGTCTCTTTCTGGCTTCTTGTAATATTTTTTCTTTTACTTGGAAGCTCTTGAATTTGTCTATTATATTTCTGGGGGTTGTCTTTTTAGGATCTAGTGTAGAGGGTGATTTGTCTATATTGCCCTCTTGTTGTAGATCTTCAAGGCAGTTTTGCTGAATAATTTATTTTAGTATGGAGTCCAAATTTCTATTAAGTTCTGCTTTTTCAGGAAGACCAATGATTCTCAAATTATCTCTTCTCGACCTGTTTTCTTGATCTGTCAATTTCTCAATGAGGTATTTCATGTTTCCTTCTATTTTATGAGTCTTTTGACTTTGCTTTATTTGTTCTTGCTGTCTTGAGAGGTCATTAGCTTCTACTTGCCCAATTCTCATCTTTAGAGACTGGTTTTTGGCTATAATTTTTTTATTTTCCTTTTCAATCTGGTCTATTTGGTTCTTCCAGGCTTCCATATAGTCATTTCTGGTCTTCAGTTTGCTTATCAATTCATTCGATTTCTGAGTCTCTCTTTCCAATTGTGAAATTCTGCCTTTTAAACTGTTATTTTCTTGCCAGATCTCTTCTATCTTTCTCATAATCTCAGATTTGAATTCTTCAAGATCTTGTGACCCATTTTCATTTTTTGGGGGGAAGGTTTGGATGTCTTTAATTGTTTGTCCTCTTTTTTCTGGGGTTTTTTTCTGTGCAGAAGTTATCAAGTGTTAAGATTTTTTTTTCTTGGTTTTCTTGTTTATTTCTTGGGCCTTACTTGGCATCATTATGCTTTATCTCCCAGAAGTCTGAGTAAGGCAATCTGATTCTCTTTGTATGGAGATAGGGAGCAGTTTTTTGCCTGAGGCTACTTTGTGAGTCTCCTGGCTTCTCTGGGGAACCTCCTGGGTTCTCTGGTCTAGCTGTTTTCAGGGTGGAGCCCCCATGTTCCTAGCCAATTAACCAGAGCCCAGAACTTGGCCCACAGTCGCTCCTCCACCTGAGGTTTTCCCCTGAGTCTGAGTGCATTGGGTTCTGCTGCTGCCTCTCTCAGCCCCACTCCAGTGCCCAACATCTGAGTTTTCCAGCTTCCTGAGATCTCTTGTCTAGCTGTTTTCAGGGTCAAGCCCCCATGGTCCTAGCAGGCTTCCCAGAGCCTAGAACTTGGCCCACTCTTGCTCCTCCACCTGAGATTTTCCCCTGAGTCTGAGCACACTGGGCACTGTTACTGACTCTCTCAGCCCCACTCCAGTGTCCAAGGTCTGAGTTTTCCAGCCACCTGGGATCTCAGGTCTTGCTGTTCTCAGGGGCAAGCTCCTAGTGCCAGTTAGCTGCCAAGGGGCTAGATTTTGTGCCTCTGCTCACTCTAACTCTGGAGCACAGCCTCTGACTCTGGTACTGTGGGTGGAGTAGGACAGGTTTGATCTGCTCACATTTTGATGAGAGCTATTTCCCCCCATTATAGTGTGAAAGTGCCCAAAGCCCACTTACCTTTGATACTGCACCCTATTGTGGTGTCCCTTTTTTCATCTGCATTTGTTTATTTTTTGTCCTTTGGAGGTATGGTATATCGGTTGGTAAGGAGAGAAAGTCACCCACCTTCTACTCAGCCACCATCTTAACCCAGAAGTTCACCATTTTTTTAACCTTTATCTTTTGTTTTAATATTGATACTGAGTATTATTTCCAAGGCAGAAGACCTGTAAAGGCTAAGCAATTAGGACCAAATGACTTGCACAGGGTCACACAACTAGGAAGTGTCTGAGGCTAGATTTGACCCTTGAATCTTATATCTCCAGACCTGGGGTCCTCTCTTTCTCACACAGCTCTTGATTATTTTTTTTGGCCTGCTTTAAGAGAATTGTTTGGTCACTTACAATTTGTATGCAAAATCTACTCAGCTGAAGGTTATTGAATAATAAGGCTAGAAGCAAATTTATAGATTATGTAGCTGAACTATTTGATTTTAAACATGAGCAAACAAAGGCTTATGAATGACATGCTCAATGGTCACAAAGGAAAAAGGAAGTAACCTAGAATTTCAAATCAAATCCTTTGCTTCAAAAGTCACATATCCTACCACATCAAAAAACCTCTTAATTCTTGCCCAATGTCATATTTCAATTTTTCCAAAGCTGAAGTTGGAAGTTTTCTTCATGCTATTTAATGCAACTACTTTTAATTGTTTAATACAGCTAGGAAACTGAATTTGAGAACTTCTCCCTTTCCCTTTCCCTTTCTCTTTCATATTTTACACTAAATCCTTAGTTTTGTGGTGTACAGAATGCTTATTGAGGAATGCTTATTCCTCTACAAATGGAGACAAAAACTATTCTGCAACTTATAATCTCAACAAGTTTCCTGGGACATGGAGAGGAATAACTATAATGTCCAGGATCCCACAGCTAGTATGTGTCAAGTAGAACTTGAGGGCAGGTCTTTATGAGGCTGAAATCAGTAATCTGTCCATTACACCAGCTACCTTTCCATTCTTTTGTTTTCTTTCTTCTAAAAAACAATTCTAGAGTTCAGCTGCATCAGTAAAAATCAGATATTACTCTCTTTTTGAAAGATAATTTGTGTCAAAAGTATCAGAAGTTAAACTATCTCTAAAACAGAATTTAAAACGTAATTTCAAATGATAGGAAATATTTCTGTTTAAAATAGTTTTCCATGCAAGTACACCATTGAAAGTGGCAGCCTCTGCTAAATTTCTATTTCCTTGAATAGTTACAAACTCCAATATTATAGTTAATGCTTGGTTCACATATAACTTTGCTTCTTCAAAAGAATAATATATAATATCTTGTATGCCAATTAGTTGGAACAAATATGCTCTAATTTGCAATTATTATTTTATTGTCATTATTTTAAATGAATCCATCCTCGAATTAAGACTATCTTTGGTTTTAGTAAGAATACTGTATAGAGTGCTATAAAAAATGAGCAAGGCTTTCAGCCATTTATAATAAAAGCTGAATGACTAAACAGACCTACATTTTTTTATTTGCATTAATGAGTTCATCCCAAAATATATATGCAATAATATCAAAAATTAAGTTATAAATGTAGGGATGTGCTGCAAGTCACCATGAAAATCTGCATGTGAATGCATAATAATCACAAATCTACAATATTACAATATTAAAAAATACCCACAATTAAATTATCATGTGGAAATAATCATAATGTTATTGGAAACTCAATTATTGTGGCAACCCTTGTCGGGGAATTAGCAGGCTATGGCAAAGGCAAGTCAGACCTGAATTCATCAAATATATATTATCACAATATTACATGTTCACTTCGATTCCATGCAAAGACAAACATCCTCACTCACTAGTATCTGCTCAATGCATTTGTATTATTCATGAACAACTCTGTGATCTATTATACATACAAAACTGATTGTACGCTTGTTGCCGCAGGCTACAATGCAGACACACAGAATTAATTTTATTATATACACATGCATGATAATTGTGAAGGATTCGGTCAAATACCAAACCCTGCTCCTGTGCTCCATTATTTCACTTTCCTAAAAGAAGGTCGAAGGTCAGAAGCAATTTCTCTGTGGTGACAGTGAAACTCTTTGTCATTTAGAGTAGAAAGTTCCTGAGTACTAATGAGCCCAGATCTATGATGAATAGCCCATACACCCTTTCATTGCTAAAGCAAATGAATGAATAAATAAAGTTCATTTTATTGATACCAACAACAATTTCAGACCACTCTGTAATCTTTTTAGCAATTATTATAACACTTTGGGGCATTAAAGTCTGAGATTAAGGGTATATATGTGTGCACACATACATATATCTACATATATACATCATATAGTTATGCTTGTATATGCATGTGACTATGTACAAATGTACATACAAACATACAAATGCACAAATGTACATGCATATACACAAATGCCCAAATACTGAAAATCTTACTTTTTGCCCAGGTAAAGATGGCAAATTTATATAACCAAATCTTCACAATGTGCCAGCAATTCAATAAGACAACTAATCAACTCAATGGGAGAAAATCTGTTAAAAATCATTCAGTGGATTGACATTTCAATTTTTTAAACCACTTTGTGGGGGGGTCATTGTGTTATCATGTGTGCACAGCCATTTTCCAGTAAGTTATCAGTGTCTAGTTTTAATTCACAATGCTATTAGATTGTAATAATAAAAAGACTTTGTGGAGGGGGGGAGTTATGCCTTTGTTAAGAAATACATATTCTGAGGTTTATATAATTTCCAAGAAGAATTTACTGAGAAAGTAAATGTCATGATTTCTCCATATTTCCTTTGTTCAACTGAAGAGTATTACAAGCCATATAATATAACCTGCCTGGTTTTCACATGATGAAAATGGTAACCAAAAAAAATAGCCTTCTTGGTTCTTACTGTAATGATGAAAAGTAAAATGATTAAATGTAATATTAATAAAAATATTGTGGTTGCCGTCATAAAATTTATTCTCAAGTCAGGAGTCAATAAGTAGCTCTTAACAATGTAATTTTAATAAAATGGAGATATATGAAAAAGGGAAATGAAGGAAGGGGAGAGAAAAATCATACCTATTTAGAAAAATACCTAAGCCAAAATCCCAAGCCCAGCAAGTCACTTAGCCAGCACAATGCCCTCCAGTGCCAAGAAAGGAAGAGAAAGAAAGAGGGAGAAAAGGAGGGAAGGGAAACTGAGAGAGGGAGACTGGGAGAGGGGGTAGGCAGAGAGAGTGAGATTGAGAGAGAGAGAGAGAGAGAGAGACAGTGAGAGAGAGAGACAGAGAGAGAGAGAGAGAGAGAGAGAGAGAGAGACAGAGAGAGAGAGAGAGAGAGAGAGAGAGAGAGAGAGAGAGAGAGAGAGTTCCACCCCACACCTTTTATTCTTCATGCCAGTGAGTCTCACAATATATGCAAAAAATGGGGTGTGGGGTAGGACAAACTTAAGGAGTGGTTTCTATCATTACATTACCTACATGAAATTATTGGGGAGATGAAACATGCTAAAGGAAAGGTTCTATTTAGAAGAATCACATTGCACCCCACTTAGGTTAATATTGTTTTGACCATTTACTCATTTACTCTAGACAGTGCAATGCCATTTAAAAAGGTTGGTTACTGGAAGTAACATGAATTAAATCCATCATTATTTAAATAAATGGTTTCTTTGGTTTAATTAAGAAGCATCCCTCTGTTTTAAAATTTTATCAAATTTTACCTGTCCCCTTCCCCCTTAAGAACTATTCATAAGCACATATCCCAATGGACTATTTCAGCAAAGTATTAAAAGAATCGGGGGAAAGATATGACTTCCTGATTGTTGACTATGGACTTAAAGTGTGTATTTGACCTGTGCTATTATGCTATTATACTATTATCTTCTCATTCTCTCTGTCTCTCTGTCTCTCTCTGTGTATCTCTTTATATACATATACATATATATCATATATATATATACATATATATCACATATATGCATATATACACATATATCACATATACACATATATTGCACATATACATTTAGACATGTATGCATGTGTATATATGTACACACGTATATGTATTTATATATGTGCATGCATATGAATGTTCTCAATGTTATTATATTATTAATTTTGAAGGCTAGTGTTATTTTATCTATAAAAACACTGTATGTCTAACCATTGATATTCTTGTTTGTCTCTTCATATCTCTAATGAAATGTTAGTGGGCAGGTTTTCTGTTTATGTATTTAAAACCTTACAAAGAAGGATATAAAAAGACTGGTTGGATTGGATGAACTGGCTTTGAAAAAAACAAATGAAAAATCAGCAAACTTATTAGGCAATGGAAAACCATTTGCACATCAGTTTTGCCTACAATATTTTCCTGAGGAGGATCTTATAGTTATCTATTAATTTATTTTATGGATTTGTCATTTCCTCAATTTAAAATTTATCCTTCATCTGTTCATGAAAACTTTATTATTTAAGAAGTGTTAGTATGAATTGGAAAAATCATGTCAACTGGGTAGAGAAGCCCAAATTAATTTTAAAAAATTCCCAGCAAGCTCTGTGATTCGAGTCTTAAATATCTGTTTTTTCTTTTATCCTAGACTTTCTGTATAGTCATGTGCTTCATTTGTCTTATTCATGCTTTGCTGTAATATATTTATAACAACAACTTATAAGTCCTGGTTTTATGTTAATGCTTTTCTCTGCATGCAGAAACATGATTACAGTGAGGGTGAGGTTAGTTAAGTAGTTCTGAAGGCTTCTTCCCTGGTATTTATTAATGTAACATAATTTCTATTCTTGTTGCTTTTCTAACTTTCCACAAATTTCCAAATTGAAAATAGTAGAAAAAGTTTGTCTCTAGAAAGTTAATGTCTCTGCTTTTCTTTTCATTTTTATTATCCTTATAGCCCTTTATTATTTCTATCATTACTCCCCCTCAATTTCCACCCACCTCCTAAAATTTTTTTCACTGAGTAGAGAGTAAGAGGATGACAATTTGCTTCATCTCTCTTTAAGTCCAGGGACCAAGCTCACTTAGCAGTGAAAAGAAGCAACTACTGTATATTCACATAGTGTTTTTTACCAGAAAGGTGTCTCTTAGAGAATCTAAAGCCTGTCCTTCTAGAAAGAGCAGAATATATTCTCCTTATTTTGGGATTCCTGTTTGCCATAATAAAGTATAATTCATCTAATAATGCATTAAATTCTAGCAAATTATATTTGGGGAACCAAGTGACTGGATTTAAACCTTATGAAAAATGACCTCCTTATACTCTCATTTTTGTTGTTTTTGCTTTTCACAGATTAACAGGGCAAAACTGACACATTTATTGGTCTTGCTCCTGCCTATTCAGTCTCTCCTGTTAAAAAGTTCCTCAATGAATAGAAGACTCTGGGAAATGAGGCAGCAATCTACCCATGTACCTTTGTTTTTAGGCCTGACACTCTTTTTCTCTTCTGGAAGGCAGACCTGTGTCTGACCTTTTGCATCCTCAAAAGCAGAATGCTGCCTCATATGAGAGGGGAAACAAAAGCTCCTTACTTCCAGAAAATACCAATACCAACTGACATTTGAACAAAGAAAATGTCCTTATATCTAGGCTTGGGAACTATTACTTTTCTCATAAAGCATAACCCTGGGGTCACTTTAGCCCATTTCTCATGATTTGCATTAGATGTTCTTTGAGACACAACATTAATCCAATAATAATTAAAATGATATACTGTACTATTAACATTCTCAAATCTTTAAAGCAAAGTGATCTATGCCTGCAGCCCGGCCCAGACTGGCTAATTAAACAGCATACAGTTGTAAATGGCTATTGGAAGCACTTCCCCATTTAAAAATACAGCCCTAGAAAGTACAGTTTATAGTGACAGGACATCCTGGGGATTGATTAGCTTTAAATAGAGGCCTGCAAAGCTCAAGCAGCAAGTTTGGTTTGAAGACTGGCTTCAGGCTTTACTGGTATCTGGAATTTTGGCAACTGGATGACTCTGCTTGTCTTGGTCCCTAGAGAGCTGAAGCAGGCAAGCTTGTGTGAGACAGGAGCCTGGTCCCCATGAGGATTAAAGAGATGAGGACAACAGTCTAGCTTTTCCTGATGAGGTCACATGCTGCTGCTTCCCACATGAGTCAGCAGTGTCTGGAATGAGAAGGCATCATTGCACCTGGCTCCATTCCAACCAGCAACTTCTAAGCTTCCTGTGAAGGTCCTATGAGCCAAATGATTGATATTTTAAAACCTTCTATATGGGCTGACCCCAATTCCCCTATATAAAATCTGCAGGGGTGGGAACTGAACACCCTTGATTCCCACCCTCTAATTCAAATTTCTATCACAGTCACAAGGCAGATTTTTCAGTTTTACGTTTCACACCTGAACTGATCTTTGCATGTTCTACAGATCAGTGGCTGTGTATGTCTTTAATTCCTTAAGCACCACTAAACAATGTGGAGAGGATCCCATGGAAATAAAAGAATGGTATCCTGGCTTGGCTTGTTTTGTTGTTGTTGTTGTTGTTGTTGTTGTTGTTGTTTTGTTTTATTTTTGAGTTTTTTGCACACTTTATTTTCCTTCAAGAGTCTCTGATGAAGACCTCACATAAACTTGACCAATGCTAAGGCAGTCATTGAATTTAGAGTTGAAATAGATGAATGCCTTTGAACTTCCCATATATTAGCCAACCAACTTAGTTCAAAGCAGTTCAGTCAGTCATTTAAAAAAATTCCTACTATTTGCAGTGGAAGATGCCTTAGATAGATAATTGGCCTCCATGACAGAAAGATGTAAGCTCAAGCCCCACCCTTTGACACAGACAGGTTGTGTAACCTTAGCTAAATCAATTCATATTTTGGTGCCCCATTCCACTCTTTAATCAGTCAATCAATATGAATTTATTAATCAATTTCCATGTGCCAGATATTATGTTAGGTACTAAAGAAATAAGAATATTTAAATTGTGGAGCACATTTTAAATTTATTTTTGCGCTAGAAAATTTTCCTCATATAAAATTTCCTACACCAATGAATTTAGAACTGCCTTTGCTACATACTGGCTATGTGATCCTGGAAAAAATCGCTTTACTTTTTGGTGTCCTAGAAAATCCTTTTAACCAGAAATACCATGAAACATGCTTCCTGGTGAATGCACATAGCCAACAGCATTCCCTATAGTGCTTCTCAAACCATATTGAAATGTAACTGGGAAATACGTAATAAAATAAAAATACAATTATACAAAGGATATTAATAGATGGTTTTACAAATCACAATTCATCCCCTGGACATCCTGGTGCATGACTAACTGTCCACCATTTATATTTGAGTTTGACATCACTGCTTAAAACTATAAATAACCATTGGGTTACCTATCTGCATTGGAGAAGATGTTTGATGATGCTTACTACAGAGATCTCACTTTTCCCCTTCCCACATCATAAAAAAGGGCAAGAGTTAAACAGAAAAAAATTCATAATGGGTATCCTCAAAATATTTCCCTTTCTGTTCAATCTAAGAATAGAATTGGTAAAAATGTTACTCTGGGATGTAAATTTGTTTCCCATATGCTAAGAACTTGGGTGTGTTCAAGCATTCATCTTCCCCTAATGCCTGAACATGCCCAAGGGCCTGGATAAATCTGCCAACAAATACATGCCCTTGAGTTAGCCTGGGCCTCTTTAAAAGTCAGCTCAAGCTTAAATTGTCATCTCTTGAGACACCAAAGGAAAGAGTTCTGATCCTTTTATGGAGTGGGATTAAAGCACAGGTAGAGCTGAGAGGTAAAGTAAGGTGACCAAACTTGAAATGGTAAAGCCAGAGTCCACCCCAGAAACTTCTGGATAGTTTTTTCTAACTTCTTAATAGAATAGGCAAACACTACGATCTCCACCTCTCTGCCAAAGCAGACCTCACCTTGACTAATAGCGAATGGAAAACAGTGGGATTGTGCCTTGACTTTAATCCACTACCAGTTGTCAGATAGGGACTGAAAGAGGAACTTCTAAATGAACAAATAGGAGAATTTAGAGTGAAGAGGAAGTTGTGGTGGAGGAAGAATTATAAAAGTATTATTTAATAGAGGGTGTAGGCATTAGGAGAGTTTTTTTGGTTTTTAGTTTTTATTTCAATATCTTCTTTAGGACAATGTGAGAAACACATTTTGGGAGGGTTTTCTAAAAGGAAACTAACTTTATGTATAATAAATGTTTATAAGTTTTATTCTATACCACAACAAACCATGCCACAGAAAAAATAATGCCCAGATATTTGACATTCTATAAACATAATAAAACACATAAATTATATGTATGTGGCATGCTAAACTGGTCAGTCATGGTACTGCCTAGTCTCTAGTGGAATACTTAGGGGGGAGATAATTGAATGGGCTTAAAATTTTCTGGTAAAAATGTCTTCATTTATTTCATCTACAACAAATTTTAAAGATGTTAAAATATTTAGATTCATTATGACTTCTAGCACACCCTCCATTCATATATTTTATATATACACAGGTTTTACAGGAAGAAACAAGAACATGAATTCTTCCATCAATGTTTTCACTCATTTAGATTCTGAAATTCAATTTTGTTTTATGTCAGAGAAAATAAAATAATAAATATTACTGCAAATACTATGAAATATGAACAAAATCCTAGCAATAAAGACTTTCATTTTATGTTACTTTTAGCTTTAAAAATATTGTTATAGTTTATTTACTGGCCTATTAGCTATATCTAGTTTCTCTTTTATTTGTATACCCCATCCAAAACAACACATTAAGAAAATATAATGGCTTGAGAATTTATATCTCCTAACTCAAACTTACTAAGATCACTTTTGGTACACTTTTCCAAATTCTTAAAAAAATATGATTTTCCTTCCTCTATTCTCCCCCTAAAATCTCAATATTAATACTACCACCTCCATACTGACTAGATTCACATGGTTATATATTTCAAAACATGAATCACTGCAGGGATATAATTTCACTAAACAAAAGTTCAGAATCACCTCAGTATCCCATAGCCCATATCATCAGTCTTGGTAAAAAACAGATCAATGGAAAACAATATAGCAGAACAGCCAACATAAATACTGAAGCCCTATTTCTGAATAGCTGTTATAAATGTAACACCTACCATATATATAATATGGTATCAACTAGAATTTTGCTATGCATTTAATGTACTTCTTTATAGAATGGGATAAAATTCTTAACACTGTAAATATATTACTAAATTAAAATCAACATAGTGAGGTTACTTATTTTTTATATTTCCACATCTACTCCATAGCTTTTATGTGATCTTCAATCTCTTTTTTTTTAAAGGTTCATTTCCTTCTACCAGCAAACATGCTCTATAAAAGAAAAACAAAAACAAAAATGAAATGTTTTTTTAACTTTTTCATTCATTCAAGCTATTATCCTTTCTTTTATTCTTCATGTTCGTATTCCTTTATTTTGGTAATTTTTAGAAGCATACATCTAAATAACAATATCTATATGTTCTTCTATCAGTGAGAGCATAGCAATATATCTAATCTCTAACACTGTCCCGAAAACAACCTCTTCAAGATTACCAGTGATCTATATCCACCAAATTGATAAATTTAATGGCTTTTTTCAGTGTGCATCCTTTTCCATGATTCTGTAGCACTTAAATATTTTTGCCACTTTCTCTCTTCATTTCTCCTTCACTACACTTTCTTTCCTGGTTTTTCTCCTGCTTCTCTGTTGATTACTACTTAGTCATCCCTGGTTTCTATTTTTATCCTATCCCAACCATAGCCATTCCAAAAGTAATGAATTTAGCTATCACTTCTATACAGATGATTTTCAAATCTTATAGCTCTTTCATTTCTGTTCTTCCAAGTTC
Source organism: Gracilinanus agilis (assembly GCF_016433145.1). Taxonomy (NCBI): domain Eukaryota; kingdom Metazoa; phylum Chordata; class Mammalia; order Didelphimorphia; family Didelphidae; genus Gracilinanus; species Gracilinanus agilis. The sequence continues at coordinate 609,151,878 of NC_058130.1, read as the reverse complement.
CATATTTCTAGTTACCTGATAAATAATTTGATGATAATGGAATACCTTTAAAGCTGAAAAGACACTAAAGGAGTCATCTATACCAAATCCACCAATTTGCATATTTTCTCAAATTTGTTGCCCAGAGTGCCTGAACCATTTGCCAACATTACACAGAATAAAATAATTGATAATAGTAACTAATAATTAATTAATTAATTGATAATGATAATTAATAAATAAATTAAAGCCTAAAACTTCAAAAGTTCAAAACTTAATGCAGTAACATTCTACACAAACTATGTTTTCCTCTTTACTCTCCCATTTCTGTTTTAACATTCTCCTCAGCTCAAAACTTTAACCATATTTTACTTCATCCTCTTCCTCAGACACTCTAGTTCAGTAATACCTTTTACATTGTTTTTCCCTTTCTACTCCCATTGGCATCACCTGGGTAATATTCAAAATTTTGTTGCACAACTAGAAAAATCTGCTTGTACTGGTTTGTCACACTGTTCCTCAAGTACTTATGATAGAATGGCTAGGGGAGAGAAAACTTTTAGGAAAAAAATTCCAGTAACATAATACAAAGGATTTCGTAGAAATATATAATAAATGATAATAAATATGCTTATCCAAGAGAAATTAATTCTCACATTAGCTATATACAAAAATCTGTCTCATTTTTTTCCCTTCTGATCCCTTCCCCTTCCCAGGAAGACAGGTAATATTAAATAAATTGTACATATATTATCATGTAATATATATTTTGTTCTTCATTATGTTGTTAAACAAGACACATATTCCTTAAACTTGAGGAAAAAGTCATGAAAGAAATAAAATGGAAAATGGCATGTTTCCATCTGCAGTCGGACTCCTTCTGTTCCTTCTATGGCAGTGGATATCCTTTTAAATCATGAATCTTGGAGTGGTGGTACATTCTTACCTTGTTGAAAACAATTGTCATTCACAGTTGATCATCATAAATTATTGTGTGTTCAGAGTTCTCCTGGTTCTGTTCAACTCCATATAACTCTTTTCAGGTGTCTTTGTATGTATCTATATGTCTGCATGATCATTTTGTTTGTCACTTCTCACAGCACAATAGTATTTCATTACACTCATATACCACAATTTGCCCAGCCATTCTCTAATTGATGGACATCCCTTCATGATGAAAAATGTCATCTGCCTACAGAGAAAGAATTGGTAATGTCTAAAAGTAGCTAAAAACATACTATATTACATTTTATTCTTTCTCTGTTTTTTGGTTTGAAATCTCTTTCACAAAAAGTCAAATAGAAAAAATATTTTACATGATTATAGAAGTAAAATTTGTACCAGTTTGCTTTTTCTCTTAGGAAGGGAGGAGGGAATGAATGAAGGGAAGGAGAAAGAGAATTTGGAACAAAAGTTTAAAAAAAACAAGACAAATTGTTTTTACATGTAATTGAGGGAAACCGAAGTATAATTTCTTTTTAAAAAAGGATAGTATGTCCAGTTTAGTAATATGGGGAAAATATAATAGAAATATAATATACTTGGCTTTTAACAAAACATTTATCAAAATTCATTTAAAGTAGTATATGAACCATCCATGATGATGTTGATGGATATTGATGATGTACGTTTTCATATTCTTAGAAATACCCAAATATCAAAATATTAATTCATAAAATTCATATATTTAAAGGTAGTAGATAGTCATTCCTTCATATATATATTCAAAGCAGAATTCTTGGGAAAGTGTGATCAACATGTCATCAAAAATAGGATTAATTTTATCAGAACACTGATTTAAACATATTTTTCAGGAACATGTTTATAATAATAAATGAGAAACAGCTACATAGGATACCACATAGTGACACCTTGCCATAGATAGCATGAGATAGACAAAATATGCTGATTTGGCACTGGAAGAAAAATCTAGCTTCATGCACCAATTGAGTCATTTATTATCTCTATGACTTTGAAAATAATAATTTATTTCACTCTTTCATTTTTTTATTTCTAAAATGGAAATAATCATATGTGTGTGTCTGTATGATATAACTCATAAAATGTTCTGAGTATAATAAGATAATGGTTAAAATTATTCTTATATTACTATTTTTACTACTACTTTTAATATTTGAAATAGTCCTGACAAAAAGTTGCTATTGTGCTATTATACCTATATTGGTGGATTTTTAAAAACCTGTTTTTTTCCAATCAAAAAGAATTATTAGAATATAATCTCCTAAAAATCATCTTTGGAGAGCAGCTAGGTAGTACAGTGCAGAGAGCATCACTCCAACACTCAATAGGACTCAAATTCAAATCTAGACTCAGATACTTCCTAGTCATATGACCCTGAGGATATAACACCAATTGCCTAGCTCTTACTGCTCTTTTGCCTTGGAAGAAATATTTAGATTGATTCCAAGACAGAAAGTAAGGGTTTAAATCAAAATATTTGGGACAACTGCAGCAGTATACAAAACAATAGGAAAAATCTATACATAGCATTCTATTTTTATTTTATTTAAATCAGGATTCTATGCTTTGAAAACTTTTGAATTTCTGTATTTTAGAGATTATGGATATAGGAGTAGTTGACATCTAGTTAAAATATTTCTTTGCCATGTGTTAAGAATTTTATACTAATCACGTATAAGTGGTATTTTGATATATTTGGGGAAAGATTACTCAATTTCTTCATCTGTAAAATGAAGAATTTGGACTCAGTGGTCTACCAGGTCCTTTATAACTCTAATTCGGTAATTTGATTATCTTTAACTCATACTTATCCTTCTGTTCCTTTATCTGATCTGAAGAATTTAGAGCTCTTTAGCCTAGAGGAGAAAAGTCTTCAAGGAGATATAATGACTACCTTAGGGCATAAAAAGTGCTATTATGATAATGATAAGCTAGATTTATTTGTATATAAACCTAAAGTGCAGAACTACCAAATTACAGATATTATAGGGAGATAGACTTGGTATAAATAATTTTTCCTATATTAAAAGTGTAAGATTATTTATCCAATCAGAGCTTTGTAACACAAGTTTTATATCATAGAGATGTTTAATAGATGCTAGATAATCATTTATTAGATATAATTTGTAGTGGAATCATTATTTTCAATAATAAGCTTCTATAATTCTATTATGTTTAGGGCAGCAATCAGATGATTATGTTACTCTAATTTATTTATTTGTTTATTTGTTTATTTTTGGAGAGGGTAAATGGGCAGACAAAGTTCAGATCTAAGACATCATTAAAAAGAACTCTCTCAATGGTAGCTTGAAACTCCTCTCATCCATGTAAGCCAACAACTCCTTTGCAAATTATATCTTCATAGAGCTCTCTGAGAGCTAAGAGGTAGACTGAGTGAATATCCCAGTGTTATATAAATACTATATATCAGAGGAGTTGAAGTATCCCTGATTGAAAAATCAGTCCTCCATGAGTTGTGTCTTAATATCATATTATTTAATGAGGCCGAATTTCCTCTTTGAAGTATTAAGTAATAATTTTCTGAAATCTTAATTTTGGTTAATGTTATTTTTTAAAATTCCATATATTTCACCTACTGTTTTTCTGGCTACTTCTGATTTTATATAGTACAAGAGTTTTACAATGTTTATTTTTCAGTTGATTAAAAGAATGGTGTATTTAAGTTCTTTAAAAAATCCCGTAAAACTTCATATCTAAATATCTCACCCCCTTTCCCCAAGCCAGTAGTATAAGCAGGTTTTACTTGATTGATGTATGTTTACGAAAAGGAATTTATCATGCAACATTAGGTTACTAGTGTTTGCTCATCAGAGTACATCAAAGCTAAGACAGGGAGGCATGATAACTATCTAAATTAGCCTATTGAAGGCAATAAATTTTAATAACATTTGCTATCTTATACTTGTTTTTACATAATTTAGCACAGCTCCCCCAACCCTTTTTTCTATTCCTTACAAACTTATAGATATAAATAATGGAAAATGGCATTCCTGAAAACATTAACCTAGAAATGTTTTTCTTATCAGTTAATAAGTTGATCAAATATTAAGTGGTATTATTACTTTTGCCACTACCTCATTCTCTTCAACTTTTGTGATATATTCCTCACATTATCTCACAAACTAGGTAGAAGAGGTAACTAAGATAAGGGGGTTCAGTTCTAATAATTAGACAGGCTACCCCAATGCGTTGTAAAATTTATAACCCTGGTGACTCATTTCTTCATTTATGGATCATCTATGTAGGAATGAGATGTAAAATAGAGCAAATAGATAAGTAAAGCAAGAATATTATAGCATTTGGTATTCATACAGTAAAATGTTCTCTATTTAAAACATGTCATCAATATAGCAATATTATAATATAATGTAAAGAAAATTTATTTCAAATGTGGCATCTTTTCAAGGAAAGTATTTAAGTATATTTTAGTTTTATTTAGCCATGAATCTATTTCAGCTCTTCTAAATAGAACTATTTAGTTTTTTAATTAAATATGGAATCAAAGAAAACATCATATGGATCACTTGATATACATGGATAACTTAACAACTATGACTTCCCTTAAAAATACATAAAATAGGCCCCTCATTTCACTGATGTTTTTTTCCAGTGATATCGAATCCTATTTTCCCACTATAAATAAAATCCTTAATACATTCCAAGAAAAAAAATGAAGACTGATCATTTTGTACCAAAAGATGAAGGTAAATCCTAGAAATACTTTTATCTAATGTAGGATAGACTCTGAATTTAAACATACCATGAGAAAAGTTATAGTTTAATACATGAATAAATTAGGAAACTTACTGGTATTACAAAATTAAAGCAATGTGTAAAGAATATAAGTAAAGCAATTAACAACTACATAATATAAATTTTTACACACTCTGTTGAAAAGTCATAATGGACCATAAAATATTTGGAAAATATCCTAAGAAAGACTAGTAAAATATTAATGAGCCACAAGTTTAATGCCCTAAAGCAGTAGTAAGGGGGGAAAAGAACACTTCCTTGAATAAAGAGAAGACTGAAGAAAGATAAAAATCTGTAGAGCACTTGACAAGCAGCTCAGAAATCTCCACAAATACTTTGGAATAGATTTTAATGTGCAAGTTTCTGAAAAACATTAAATATAAAGGAATAATAGAAGGATAGTGATGTAATTAGATGTTTTCTATGAATGGAAAACTCAATCAAAGAAGATGAGAAGAATGAAATAGTAGTGATAATAACAGTTAATTCTTGATTATCTCCTTATTTGTTAAGGAAATACACCTCAGGTTAATTCTGTAAGGGTTAAATGTAGAAATTTGACAAAGTGAGGAGAGCAGTTTAATAAAAACTTTATTTAATTTAGAAAGAAGTAAATATGGAAAGATAGAAAGGAGAAAAAGAGTAAAAAGAGAGATTATACATCTTATACCTTATAAATCCACCTAAACTAAGTCTCACTAATAAATAATTCGTAAAAGCTACCTAAAATTTCCTAATACTATCTCTGTCTTCTTAGGACATGTTCTTCTGCCTGGCACACCAGGCCTAATCTACTCTACTTTATCTGTAAAATATTAACTAACTTCCTAAAATAATAGACAGCCAACTGTCACCAACCAATTGCCAGAAGCCTCTTGCCTGAGAGTCAAACCTCCTGCCCTCTAGAAATCTTGGAGGTAAAAGGCCCTCCCCTCAGTGGCCAATTGCCATTTTACAACCTTCCTTCCAGAAAGCAGTTCCTACTTCCTTTCCTCAGTGTCCTGGTTTCCTTGGTAACAGAATCTTCAGCTCTGGCTCACTGAAAATGTGAGTTCTGTGCTCCTCTGAGAAACCCTGCTCTCTCCCTTCTTTAAGCTAGAAAGAGGGAAAGATTAATAAAATCCCTTTAACAATTCTCAGGTTTACCTAGGGATCTGCCAAACCCATGTATTGCTCCAAATTCTAAACTTGGTCCCAAACCAACTTCAAAACGTCTAGACCCTACCTAAACCAAAGAGCAACCTATGCCTATACTGTAAAGTTTTAAGCTCTAGCATAAGCCTGAAGTGAGGCTCAAAAACTAACATAAGTCAATCCATAGCTGCAGACCTGTTCAAGCCTAAGGGGAAGCACAGAGGCCATACCCAAGCCTGAGGTGAGGCCAGAAGCTTAATCTCAGGGCAGTCCACTATTCAGTGGGCTGGTGTAAGCCCAGAGTAAGGGTCTGTGACTATGCTGAAAGAACAGGAAAAGAAGTCCAATGATGAAGAGTGCCACAAAAAAAAAACAAACAGAAAAAAACAACTTTAAAAGAAGAATGAAATAATCATGGATGAATTCATGAATTCATTTATTTCATGAATTCATAAATGAATCAGTCCTTAAAGACTAGAATTGGGCAAGTAGAAGTTAATGATTTCATGAGACATCAAGAAATAATAAAACAAGATCAAAAGAATGAATAAAGAGAAGGAAACATGCAATTTATCATTGAAAAACAACAAATCTGAAAAATAGATCCAGGAGAAATAATATGAGAAGTATTGAACTACCTAAAAGTCATGACAATAATTGTTTTAAAAGCCTAGATATCATATTATGAGAAATTATCAAAAAACCTACCCTGATATTATTGAACAAGAGGGGAAAATAGACATTGAAAGAATCCACAAATCATTCCCTACATTAAATCCCTAAATGATAACTTACAGTAAACTTATACCCAAGTTTAGGCAGGTAGACATACATGGGGTAAAGTAAGAAGCTGGAGCATAATTCATTAGGCATCATCTAAAGTAAAAAAGCAGGAGCTGTCATCATGATATTTGACTATGTTGCAAAAATCAATTTGATTAAAAGAGATAAGGAAGGTAATTACATCCTGATAAAAGACAGTATGGACAATGAATAAATATCAATACTCAACATATAAGCTCCAAATGGTATTACATCCAGATTTTTAAAGGAGAAAATATTGGAGCTTAAGATGGAAATATATAGTCAAAGTAAACTAGTGGGTGACCTCCACCTTCCCCTATCAGATCTAGATAAATCAAACCAAAAAGTAAATGAGAAAGAAGTAGGAGAAGTGAGTGAAATTTTAGAACAATTAGAGAAAATAGATATCTGGAGAAAAGTGAATAGAGATAAAAACGAATATAGCTTCTTTTTCAGCAACACATGATACATATACAAAGATCAACTATATGCTAGGCATAAAAATATTGCAAACAAATATAGAAAATTAAAAATAATGAATGTGAATTTTTCAGATGACAATATAATAAAATTATAATTAATAATAGTTCATGGAGAGTCAAATTTAAAAATAATTAAAAGCTAACTACTCTAATTCTTCAAAACTGGTGGGTCAAAAACCAAATAAAAGAAATGATTACTGTTTTCACCAAAGAGAATGACAGTGAAGAGACAACATATCAAAACCTATTGGATATTGTCAAAGCAGTACACAGAGGGAAATTTATATCCCTGAGTGTGTATATTAAAGAAAAAAAGAGAAAGAGATCAATGAATTAAGCATTCAAGAAAAAATCTAGAAAAAGAAGAAATTAAAAACCCTCAGATAAAGACCAAATTAGAAATACTAAATGTCAATGGAAAAATTAATATAATTGAAAATATAAGAACTATTGAACTACTTAATAAGACTAGGAGCTGATATTTTGAAAAAATAGATAAAATATATAAACTACTGGTTAATCTAATTTTAAAAGAAAGAAGAGAAACAAATTAGCAGTATCATGAATGAAAGGTCAATCTCACCTCTAATGAAGAGGAAATTAAGGTAATTATTAACAGCTATTTCACCCAATTAGATGAAAGTAAATATGGTAATCTAGGTGAAATGGATGAATATTTACAAAAATAGGAATTCCCTAGATTAATAAAATAGAAAATAGAATACTTTAAAAATCCTATGTAAAAAATGAAAATTGAACAAGTCATCAAGGAACTTCCTAAGAAAAAATTCCTAGGGCTAGATGGATTCAAAAGTGAATTCTATCAAATGTTTAAAGAACAAATAATTCCAATACGCTACAAACTATTTGACAAAATAAGCAAAAAAAGAAGTCTTACCAAATTCTTTTTATGACATAAAAAAGATAATGATTCCAAAGCCTGGCAGACCAAAAAGAGGGAAAGAAAACTACAGGTCAATCTCCTTAAAGAGTATAGAGGCAAAAATCATATATAAAATACTAGCTAAAAGATTACTGTAATTTCTCACAAGGATTATTCACTATGACAAGGTGGGATTTATATCAGTAATGCAGGGCTGGATTAATATTAAAAGTTATGCACATAATTGACCATCTCAGTAACCAAACTAATAGAAATCAAATGATTATTTCAATACATAGAGAAAAATCCTTAGCCAAAATACACCCATTCCTACTGAAAACACTAGAAAGTATAGGAATAGAAGGGTCTTTTCTCAAAATAATAAGTAGTATTTATTTAAAACTGTGAGTAAGGGACTTCCAGGTTAAGATGTTGGCAGAGTACAAACAGCTTGCTTATCCTAACCCACACATACAGGACTCCTCAAGAAGAGATTAAAAAAATCCAGACAAACGAAGGGACCCCACAACAGGGCACATCATTGAAGGTAAGTGGAATCAGGGCATTTCCAAGCTATAAAGGGGTGAAACAGCTCTAATTAAAACATGAGCTGAGCAACCCCCTCCCCCAACACCAGCTACAGTGCCAAAGCCAGCACAAAAGACTTAGAGCAAGCATGGGGCACCCATTAAGTAATTGAAAGCTACCTGGGGTCATCAGGCCCTACTCATGAAAGCACCAAGACTTAAGACTCCAAGAGGCTAAAGAACACGCGGAATTTGAACACATACCCTCAGCGCAGGTGTTGTCACAGCAGCAGACACGGATCCTGAGCCTAGGCATGGAACTTGAGTGGAAATGCAGTGCAGAGGGGTGCACGACTGGGAAAGCAGCATCCTGAGACTGTTAAAGGAGCTTTGGACAGAGGAACAAGCAAGGGGACCAACAGGAGCCTCAACCTTGAGAACAACTAGACCTGTAACCTCAGGACCCTAATCAGTACAGACAGACCCTGGGCATGAAGAAAAAGCTGAGAGGGCACTGGGCTAACAATGGCAAGCCAGAGACAAAAAACCCAGAAGAGAAAGATCAAGAAGAAATCCTTAACACTCAACAACTTTTACACAGAAAAAATCCAGACAACAGAGCAAACAGCAGAGGAGAACAAACAAGCAATCATATCCAAACCTTCCCCAAAAAATGAAAACTGGTCACAAGCTATTGGAGAGTTCAAATCTGAGATTATGAGAAAGATGGTAGAGAACTGGCAAGAAAATAACATTTTAAAAGGCAGAATTTCACAATTAGAATGTGAGGCTCAGAAATCAAATTGAAGATGAGAATATAATAAGCAAATTGAAGATGAGAAATGACCAGCTGGAAGCCTTGAAGAATCAAACAGACCAGATTGAAAAGGAAAACCAAAAGATTATAGCCCAAAACCAGTGTCTAAAGGCTAGAATTGGGCAATTTAAAAAAGATGCCCCATATCAAAAAAATTAATAAGTAAATTGGAAACCAAAATCTAACAGCTAGAAAATAGGATATACCAAATCAAAAAAGAAAATCAAAAGAATATAGCAGAAAGCCATTCTCTAAAGATAAGAATTGGGCAAGTAGAAGCCAATGATCTCTCAAGACAATAAGAACAAAAAAAAGCAGTCAAAAGACTGATAAAATAGAAGGAAACATAAAATATCTCACTGAGAAATTGACAGATCAAGAAAACAGGTCTAGAAGAGAAAATCTGAGAATCGTTGGACTTCCTCAAAAAGCAGAAATTAATAGAAATTTGAACTCCATACTAAAGGAAATTATTCAGCAATATTGCCCCAAAGTTCTACAACAAGAGGGCAATATAGACGTTGAAAGGATCCATAGAGCACCCTTTACACTTAAACCTGAAAAGACAACCCCCAGGATTATAATAGCCAAATTCAAGAGCTTCCAAGTAAAAGAAAAAAATTTTACAAGAAGCCAGAAAGAGACAATTTAGATATCAAGGAGCACCAATCAGGATTACACAGGATCTGGCAGCCTCCACAATAAAAGACCACAAGGCTTGGAATATGATATTCAGAAAGGCAAGAGAACTGGGTCTACAACCAAGGATCGCCTATCCATCAAAATTGACTATATACTTCCACGGGAAAGTATGGGCATTCAACAAGATAGAAGATTTCCATGTATTTGCACAGAAAAGACCAGGACTAAATGGAAAGTTCAATATCCAAACACAAAACCCAAGAGAAACATGAAAAGGCAAATAAGAAACAGAGGGGAAAGAAAGAAAACTCTTATTTTTAAATTTGCATCTCTAAGGGCTTCAATAAAATCTAATTATTTGTGTTCCTTTACAGAGAAATGTTATGTGCAATTCTCTCTAGAGAAATCTATTCACTATTATAGTATCCACTGTTATAGTAATTAGAAGAATTATTCATAAGGAGAGGTTGGAGTACTAAATGGTCTAAGATGATAAGGGGGGTGGGTGGGAAAGAGGGGAGTGAATAGTAGAGGACACCAAGAGAAACTTGAATGAATAAGAAAAATAGGATATTCTATTACACATAAAGAGGGCATGGGAAGGGGAAGGGATAAATACTATTATAAGAAGGAGAGAAAGAGAGCATTAAGAGGTAATATGTAAACCTTTCTCTCAGTGGAATTAACCCTGAGAGGGAAAAGTAGCTATATCCATTAAGATACAGAACTCTATCTAACCCTACTGAGAAAGTCAGAAGGGATAAACCAAGGGGAACAGAGGAGTGTGGAGGTCAAAAAAGGGAGGGAATGAGAAGGGATAGGGAATTCATTAGGCCTTAAAAATAAAAAGAAGGGAATAACAAGGGAGGGGGTAGAAAGGATAGTAAATCAAGGGAGGGGACAAGGGTTACTGGTTTAAAACAAATCACTGGTTTAAAAGGAAATAACCTAATAAGAAGGGGTAGAACTAAGAGAGGATACCAAAATGTTGGGGAATACACAACTGATAATTGTAACTCTGAATGTGAATGGGATGATTGATTATACTAAGTTAAAAAGCTTTCATACAAACAAAAACAATGTAACCAAAATCAGAAGGGAAACAAAAAATTGGGAAAAAATCTTTATAACAAAAAACTCTGGCACGGGTGTAATTACTCAAATATACAGGGAATTAAATCAATTGTATAAAAAATCAAGCCATTTTCCAATCAATAAATGGGCAAGGGAAATGCATAGGCAATTTTCAGATAAAGAAATTAAAACTATCTATAAGCACATGATAAAGTGCTCTAAATCTCTAATAATTAGAGAAATGCAAATGAAAACAATGCTGAGGTATCACTTCATACCTAGCAGACTGGCTAAAATGAGAGAAGCAGAGAGTAATGAATGTTGGAGGGGATGTGGCAAAGTTTGGACATTAATGCATTGCTGGTGGAGTTGTGAACCGATCCAACCATTCAGGATGGCAATTTGGAACTACGCTCAAAAGACTATACAGGATTGCCTGCCCTTTGATCCAGCCATACCATTGTTGGGTTTGTACCCCAAAGAGATCATAGATAAACAGACTTGCACAAAATTATTTATAGCCACAATTTTTGTGGTGGCAAAAAACTGGAAAATGGGGGTATGCCCTTCTATTGGGGGATGGCTGAACAGACTGTTGTATATGCTGGTGGTGGAATATTATTGTGCTAAAAGGAATAAAAAACTGGAGGAATTCCATGTGAACTGGAAAGACCTCCAGGAATTGATGCAGAGTGAAAGGAGCAGAGCCAAAAGAACATTGTACACAGAGACCAATACACTGCGGTAAAATAGAATGTTATGGACTTCTGTACTAGCAGCAATGTAATGATCCATAACAATTCTGAGGGACTTATGGAAAAGAACCCTACCCACATTCAGAGGAAGAACTACAGTAGAGGAAACACAGAAGAAAAGCAACTGCTTGAACATGGGTTGAGGCGGACATGATTGGGGATATAGACCAGAAACTACCACACCAATGCAACTATCAACAATTTGGAAATAAGTTTTGATCTTTGACACATGTTAAAACCAGGAGAAATGCGCATCAGCTATGGGGGGGGGGAGAAGAAGTTGGGGGGTGAAAGGGAAATTAAGAACATGAATCATGTAACCATGATAACTTTTCTAAAAAATAAAAATTATTTAAAAAAATAAAAGAATCAGTAAGTATCATCTGCAATTGAGATAAGTTAGAATGCTTCCCAATAATATCTGGAGTGTAGCATGGATGCCTATTATCACCACTATTATTCAATATTGTACTAGAAATACTGGAAGTAGTAAATTAGAGAAGAAAAAGTAATTGAAGGGATTAAATTAGGCAATTAGGAAACTGAACTATCACTCTTTGCAGATGATATGATGACATACTCAGAGAATCCAAGAAAATTAACTAAAAAGGGAGTGGAAATAATTAATAAATTTAGCAAAGTTGCAAGGTACAAGACAAACCCTCATAAATCATAAGCATTTCTCTTTATTTCCAGCAAAACTCAGCAGCAAGAGTTAGAAAGACAAACTCCATTTAAAATCACTCTAGGCAATATAAAATATTTGGGAATCAAGTTGCCAAGACAAACTCAGAAATTACATGAATAGAACTACAACATTTTTCACACAAATAAAACAAGATCTAGATCTAAATTGGAAAAACATTAATTGCTCATGAGCAGGAAGAATTGATATAATAAAAATGACAATCATATCTAAATAATTTACTTATTCAATGTTGTACCTATTAAACTACCAAAAACTTTTTTATAGTATTAGAAAATTTATAACAAATTTCACTGGAAGAATAAAAGATCAAGAATATCAAGGGAATTAATGAAAAAAAAAAGTGAATGATGGAGACATAGTAGCACCAAATCTTAAACTGTACCATAAGGCAGTAATCATCAAAATAATTTGGTGGTGGCTAAAAAATAAAATGTTCTATCAATGGAACATATTAGCCATAAAAGATTTCAGCAATTTAAAACGGGTAAAATCAAAGATCTAAACTTTGGGGATAATAACGTATTATTTGACAAATACTACTGGGGAATATGGAAAACAGTATGACTGAAACCAGATATAGATCAATATTTTAAACCCTATACCAAGATACAGTAAAAATTTAGAAATGTTTTACATATTATGGGTGATACCATAAGTAAAATAGGGGAACATAGAATAATATATTTGTCAGATCTTTGGAAAAGGAAAGAATTTAAGATCAAGAAAGATAGAGAACATCACAAAATGTAAAATGAATAATTTTGATTATATTAAATTAAATTGGTTTTGTACAGACAAAACCAATGCAATAAAAATTAGAAGGGAATCAACGATTGGTAAAAAATTTATAAAAAAAATCTCTGACAAAAGTCCATTTCCTCTCATTTATAAGAAACTAAGTTAAATACATAAAAAAGTCAGCCATAGTCCAATTGACAAATTGTCAATGGACATGAATAAATGGTTTTTAGATGAAGAAATCAAAACTATCCATAATCACATGGAATAGCATTCTAAATTCCTCTATATTAGAGAAATGCAACTGAAAACAATTCTGAAGTACCACCTCACACCTAGCAGATTAGCTAATATGACAGCAAAGGAAAGTAATAAATGTTCAAGGGAATGTGGCAAAATTGGGACACTAATGCATTGCTGGTGGAGTTGTTAATGTATCCAACCATTGTGGAAGATCTTTTGGAATTATGCCCAAAGGGATTTAAATGATTACCTGCCCTTTGATCTAGCCATATCACTGCTGAGTTTTTATTCTAAAGAGATAATAGAAAAAATGCATGAACACAAATATTTATAGCCTCGCTCTTTGTGATGGCAAAATATTGGAAAATGAGGGGGTGTCCATTGATTGGAGAGTAGCTAAGCAAATTGTGGTATCTGTTGGTGATGGAATACCATTGTGCTGAAACGAATAATTAACTACAGGAAATCCATGTGAACTGTAACAACCTCCAGGAATTGATACAGAGCAAAAGGAACAGGAACAGGAGAACAGTGTACACAGAGATTGATACACTATGGCCCAATTGAATACAATAGACTTCTCTACTAGCAGCAATGTGATGATACAGGACAATTCTGAAGAATTTATGAGAAAGAATGCTATCAATATTCAGAGACGGAACTGTGGGAGTAGGAACACAGAAGAAAAAATTTTCTTTGATTACATGGTTTGATGGGGATGTTTGGGGATGTAGACTTTAAATGATCATTCTATTGTAAATATTAAAAATATGGAAAGAGGTCTTGATAAATGGTACATGTAAAATTCAGTTAGATTGCTCATTGGCTATGGGTGGGGGGTAGAGGAGAGGGAAAGAATATGAATCTTGTAATCATGGGAAAATATTATAAATTAAATAAATAAATATCTATTTTTTAAATTCTATAAATGTTAACCTGATATCTTCTTAGGGCAATCATGACAAAAGATATGGTACTTATGACAGTTTGTAAACTTCTTTGTCTCTTCAAACTTGGAATGACTTATAGATTGATATTAAATTAAATCAATCTTTCAAAAAATAAATAATCCATGACCTTTGATCCGGCAATGCCACTACTAGGCTTGTAACCCAAAGAAATTTTTAAAAAGGGTTGTACAAAAATGTCTATAGCAATACTCTTTGTGGTGGCAAAAATTTAGAAATTCAGGGAGCTTCCCTCAATTGGGGAATAGCTGAATAAATTCTGTTTTTATTATGGTGATGAAATATTATTGTGATCTTAAGAATGATGAAATGGAGGATTTCTATATGAACTGGAAAAACCTCCATGAATTGATGCAGAGAAAAATGAGCAGAACTAGGAGAACATCGTACATAGAACATGAAATGTTGTGGAAAGATCAAATGTAATTGACTTTGCTACTAATAGCAATGCAATGATCCAAGACAACCCTGAGTGACTTATGAGAAAAAATGTTATCCACATCAAGGGAAAGAACTGTAGGTGTAGAAATGTGGAAGAAAAGGATATTATTTATCACTTGTTTTTTTTTTACATTTATTAATATTCATTTTTAACATGGTTACATGATTCATGCTCCTCCTTTCCCCTTCAACCCCCCCCCGCACCCCCCCTACCCATGCGCATTTCCACTAGTTTTGTCATGTGTCCTTGATCAAGACCAATTTCCAAATTGTTGGTAGTTGCATTGGTGTGGTAGTTTCGAGTCTACACCCTCAATCATGTCCACCCCGACCCATGCGTTCATGCAGTTGTTTTTCCTATATGTTTCCTCTCCTGCAGTCCCTCCTCTGAATGTGGGTAGCATCTTTACCATAAATCCCTCAGAATTGTCCTGGGTCATTGCATTGCTGCTGGTACAGAGGTCCATTACATTCGATTTTACCACAGAATGTCAGTCTCTGTGTATAGAGTTCTTCTGGCTCTGCTCCTTTCGCTCTGCATCAGTTCCCGGAGGTCTCTCCAGTTCGCCTGGAACTTCTCCAGTTTATTATTCCTTTTAACACAATAGTATTCCATCACCCGCATATACCACAGTTTGTTCAGCCATTCCCCAATTGAAGGACATACCCTCCTTTTCCAATTTGTTGCCACCACAAAAAGCGCAGCTATGAATATTTTCGTACAAGTCTGTTTATCTATGATCTCTTTGGGGTACAAACCCAGCAATGGTATGGCTGGATCAAAGGGCAGGCATTCTTTTATAGCCCTTTGAGCGTGATTCCAAATTGCCAGCCAGAATGGCTGGATCAGTTCACAGCTCCACCAGCAATGCATCAATGTCCCAATTTTGCCACATCCCCTCCAGCATTCATTACTCTCCCCTTCTTTCATTT
>NC_058130.1:609062736-609120236 GCF_016433145.1 Gracilinanus agilis | reverse complement strand
TTCTGGGAGAGCATTACAGAGCTTGCACAGCTCAAAGTTTTGGGATATCTTCTCTTACTACTGTTCCTTAGTGCACTGATTCTTGTGATTAGCTTGTGTAATCCTGAGACTCAGGGTGGGGAGATTCATTTCCCTACACCCCCTTGCCATTTTGGCCTGCCCAGTCTTTGCAACACATCCAATATGGCATTCATCCACACTATGCTCAGTGCAGGTATGG
Organism: Gracilinanus agilis; assembly: GCF_016433145.1. Lineage (NCBI taxonomy): Eukaryota > Metazoa > Chordata > Mammalia > Didelphimorphia > Didelphidae > Gracilinanus > Gracilinanus agilis. The sequence goes on along the minus strand of NC_058130.1, from coordinate 609,120,016 downwards.
GGAAGTCCAGGGGTGTGACCAAAGGAATCTAGATGGATGATGATACTGGTGAGGGGAAGGAACCTTAAAGAATATGGAGATGAAATTTTAAGCCTTTTCAGACTCCATTGTTAACTCTTTCAGTTTTGTTTCCCTCCAAATAGTAATGAAGTCTCTGTAACAAAGCAATCTGAATTGAAAAGAAAGGACTCTTGAATTCAGTGCCTGTATTCTGTCATATATATTGTATTTGTTGATTATTTGGTTTAAGATTTATTTTTGTTTGTTAAATTCACATATTGATCTAATCTAATATATTCTGTTACACTGTCACTTTGAGTTACTGTGTTTTGGCTATTAGCTCTATGTTCTGTTACACTGTTTTTATTTGTACCATCCTACTATCTTTATTTGTACCTCCCTATATGACTGGACTGAAGGAAATATCATTGTAAAAGTCCATAAACAACTTGTGCAAACCGTTTTCCATGGCAAAACCATAGTTCCTTATGAATGCTGGGTTTATCACCTAATACATCAAGGTCATATTGCCTAAATGTCCTTTTGTACCTTTTTACCTTTGTTAATTGTTACATAGATGATGATGGATGGACCCCATCAAACTGATTACAACTTGTATGCAACTTTTTGGAAATTTAATGACCTAAAAATTTAAATTGATTTTAAGGGACCTTCAGAAATGATTTTTAGATATACAGCAGCACCACTACCTCTGACTGATCATTCACCTTCCTTTGAGTTGTTTGTAACAAGAGGATAAGAGCCCATTTAGTAGCTGAAGTGAAATGCAATAGCACTATTATATTCCCTACCTGTGCTATAAAATTTTTTTATATATATATTTGTAACTCTTCAGCTTACTCTACCCTTCTACCAGAATGATCTAGATTCTTTGTGACATTTTAGACCCAAAAGATTTTCATCAGCAGTACAGAGGTTTTTTTTCTGGGCTCTTCTGCCAAATTTTGGAATGATGGTACTAATAGACTTTGTTAAAAGTATCTCATCCAAGTTTGAAAGATTTATTACATCTGGAGAACTTGTGAAGTGAGCTTCAAGGGCTATAGAGATTCATGTGAATCCTAACGATAGTAGATTTGTTTGCTATTGTCATTAAATGGGCTATTATGATTTTGAGGATTTTGGTACTTCTTGAATGTACATTAGCTGTGATACTACTGCTTTTTTAATAAAGCTGTTTTCTTAGTGAAAATTATGTACACTCATATTGTGGATCATAGCAAAGTTAAAAAGGAAATGGATTGCATTTTTGAGTGAGAAACATTTGTATTCTGCCTCTCCTCGGGCAAACACAGTGTGTCACTGATTGTGAACTATGTATTTTTTATTTTATTTTATAATTGTTTTTTCCTTGTATGTGTAATAGTGTAATTGAGTTTTCTTTTTTCTCTCATTATTTGTTTTTGAAGCACATGTTACCAGAATTAATGGGTTTTTAAATTTTGTACTAATATAAATTTACAATATCCATTACCTTAATATCAATGGATACCCAAAAGTTTTAGGCTGTGGAAACCTTGCATTGATTGATAAATATTGTGGACTTTTATTAATAATTGTGTCTGATTCCAGGAGAAGGGTTCACAAAGGAGCAGTTGCACAGTGCCAAGGAAGCACAAAGTTAATCTACAAGTGCCTATGAGCACAAGGTCAAGAAGTCCAACCAATTCCAGAAGGGATTGATGAGATCTGCACCAAGACAGAGGATTTGTTTGAGGCTTGAGGTTGCAACTGTTTGACATATATCAGATGTAGGTCTTCCCCATGCTGTATTCTGACAAGTACCTAAGTTTGTCTAGAATATTAGCTTCCCTATCCCTGAGAGCAAAGGTAAAATCAGACCAGGGAAAGCTATTTCCCATCTGCTACAAAAATCTAATCCCTTTGATTTCTTTCTTAAGCGTGGCAATTTTCTGTAGTCCTGGTTGCTGATTGGGTAAGTGCATATTGCTGCAATGGCCCTACAGGCTTGTGAGGCATAAATCATTTTATTGGATCCTGATTCTAGGACCTGTTATAGACCTATTCTTGCCTACTCAGAATTTTTTATATACTATTTAATTTTTGTTTTTTTTTCTTTTCCTCTATTTTTTTAAAGTTTTTTATTTCCTTTTAACATACCTCATAACTCAGCCATATATCCCTGAGTGATCTGTGTGTTTGCCAACACCCTCCCCAAGGGGAATTATATAATTGTTATATAATTCTACATTTGTAAAAATGTTCTTTAGGATAAGAAACTTGCTACATCTCCAAATCCAGAAAGTGAACTGTTTGGAGAAGGTGCCATGAAGATGCATGCAGAAACCACACATGGACCAAAAAGGTCAGAATGAACTTTGGGATGTAGTGAAATTGAAAGCATTTATTTTATATGTACACTCTTATGCCAAAGGGGACTACATCATAATTCAATTTTTGTCAATGTGCTTAGCAATCATTGTTTTTTTCTCATTCTCTTTCATTTCCTTTTATTCCCAAATTATTATAATTTCCCCTTTGTAAGTGCAATGTTGTATTTAACTTGGTTTGGAGATCTTTAGAGATATAAGTTGGTTATGTGTACTGATTCCTTTAGGAAACTAGGAATGTAAATCTGAGAGATTTCTACATGCTTGTTTCCCATGGGAATCACAGGGAGGATTGTGTAATTGGTATCTGTACCCTAAAACTACAACTCCCAGCATCCCACTCTTCTTCTCACATGTCATGCTGATGTAGGAAGGATATAAATTTTGGTGTAGCCCTGCCTCTTGCTCTCTTCTCTTGTCATGGCTTTGGCATAGTTGGCCTTTTAAATAGGCAAGGAAAACTTAGTCATGTGGTTTTAATTTTGTTAGGTAATTGGGTTTTTATACTTCTCTTTCTTTTTATTCCTCCTACTTTAAGAGATTATGAATAAATTTTATAAAATATAATTCTTGGAGTGTTGTATATTAATTTAAATCTTAAAAGGTACATGAAGAACTTTCCCATGAGTCCTATATATTAATAGCACATTTTTTGGCAACAATCTAAAGTACTCCAATAAAACCTGTGCCTTGACTCCAAATCCTGTGCTTTTTGTTTACTTTTGTGTTGAGATGATCTTTTAAATTTCTGCTTTCACATTCATTCCCAAAATAAGTCCGCTTCCCCTATCCACTTACATTTTCCCTACAAATATTAGATTTCATCAGAATCAATCAGTGCACCAACTTCTATCAGATAGCATATGGAATATTCCATACTCATAGTGGCTCTTCTCTCCAAAAAAGAGATAGAATTTTTCTCAACTTTTCCACAGCCAACTTTTCTCATTATAATTTTAAAACACTAAGTTTATTTCAATTAATTAACTTTTACATTGTTGCAGTCATTGTATACATGTTTCCCTGAATCTGCTTATTTATTTCTATATTATTTCACATGTTGTCCTATATTTCTTTAAATTTATCTTAGCTGTCATTTATTGTAGCAATAATAATCCATGAAATTCACATGCCAAACCTTGTTTAGCTGTTGTTTAACCAGGGATTAAAATAATTGTTTCCAGTTTCTTAATTATTCTATTAAATAGCATGTATTAAGTTGCTACTATGTGTCAGGCACTCTGATTAGATCTGGAAATACAAAGGCAAATATCAATTTGTTAATCTTAGAGTCTTCCAACAAAGAAATCCACCAGTGTATATTTTTCCATACATAGTTATTTGCATGTTGTCTCCTCCATTAGATGGCGAGCTACTTGAAATCAAAATCTTGTTTGTAATAAAAATTCTGTAATTATGTTTTGTGACCTCTGTCCCTTCAGTGTTCAAAAATTTTCCTCCGCCATAATTGTAATAGATTCCTTCATCTATTTCTCTCTAATTTCTACATGATAATATTACCTTTGATATGTAAGTAAAGTAACCACTTGGCATTCATTTGCATATGATATAAAATGTTGGTTCATATTCAACTTTTTTTGTCACAAAATCATTCTTCAATTTTTCAAAAAAAAAAGTCATCAAATGTGGAGATCTTCTCCAAATGTTTCATCATCTTGGGTTTATCATATTAGTACCCTATTTTTACTACTACTGCATAAGTTTGAAACTTTCCAATTCCTCTTTAATTGGTCTGCTCCCTTGAACTATCTTTTTTGAATTTAGTTCCCAATAATGATGTTATTTCCTGTAAGTTCTTTTATTTTCTTTGTTTTTAATTTCTTTATTTTTTTTGAGATTCTAAAACTTTTCTTGTCCCAAAATAATGTTCTTATTATTTTTCCAGTTCTATTAGTAAATCTCTTTGAAATGTAAATAGTATAGCATGAATCCAATACACTGATTAGGGAGTATCATCATTTTTACTAGATTTGCATAATGCAAGCATGAGCAATGATTATCCTTCCAATTATTTGTCTTCATTTTTTCTGTGAAATAGGGATTTATTGTTGTATATTTAAAACCTTGATATAGTCTGGTAGATTGATTTCTAAACATCTTATAAAATTACTTCTTCAAATTCTTATTGTGTTATTGCTCCTAATTTGGGTTTTTAAAGTATGCAAAAAAAATCTTATAACTTTTCTAGACTTATTTTTCAACCTGTGGCTTCAATTAAGCTACCAATTTTCTCAAATAGTTTATTTGATGATTAACAGTGGTTTTCCAAGGATAACTGAATTATTTGAATTGGCATTGGTTTACAGATAAAATTCTTTCTCTTGGATGCTTGGGAAAGAAATTCATGAATTTCAAATATACATACCTCAGTGTTTCAAGTGTAAAGTTTTTACTTGATACTCTATTGTCTATATTTATATTTCTGAGGAATCTTATATAATTCACTGTGTTGCATTATCCAGGCTTTTTCATTTATTTTATTCTTCCATAATATCTGTATTTTAAAGTTATTTTTTCATATTCTATAATCCCCCCCCCAGTAATTAACTAACTTATTTGGAGAGTTTCTCAATAATACAGTCCAGATTCCTCTTCTTACTTGTTTTTATTTATTGCTATGTCTATTCATTACCTAATTTCAATTCTAAAAACTTTATAGTTTTATTTTTCTTTTGATTATGTATATTTTTCTTCATCTATAGTGTCTACAATTATATTTTTCTTTTTTAAATTTATTTAGAACATTTTTCCATGGTTACATGATTCATGATTTTCTCAGTCCTCCTCCTTCCCCCCTCCTGGAGCTGACAAACAATTCCACTAAGTTATACATGTATCATTGTTCAAAATCTATTTCTATGTTATTCATATTTGTAATAGAGTGGTCTTTTAACGCCAAAATCCCAATCATATCCTTGTAGAACCAAGTGATCTATCATGTGTTTTTCTTCTGAGTTTCTACTTCCACCATTCTTTCTCTGCATGTGGATAGTGTCCTTTCTCCTAAGTTCCTCTGGATTGTCCTGGGCCATTGCATTGCTGCTAGTAGAAAACTCTACTATATTTTATTGTGCCACAATGTATTAATCACTATGTACAATGTTCTCCTGGTTCTATTCCCTTCGCTCTGCATCAATTCCTGGAGGTCTTTCCAATCCACATAGAAATCCTCCAGTTCATCGTTCCTTTCAGTGCAATGGTATTCTGTCACCATCAGATACCACAATTTGTTCAGCCATCCCCCAATCAATGATACAATTATATTTTTCATAAGAAATTTCTAATTTATTTTATGTTAGAATGAGATGTTATTTAAGTCTATTTTGTTTGCATAGAATTCTTTTCAATAATGTTGAAAAATTTTTAACGTTAAATGCATATATAAAGGAGTTTCTGAGAGCTCATTTGAGGTATTTTTGCTTTCATTTTTAAGCCAGGGAACACATCATACCATAATCCTATGGGAGAGACCCTTTGAGACCTAGAAAATGGTTTGAGAATCTATAGGTATAGAGAAGAGCTGGCGATATAACATGACTAATTTCCAGTTTTATTTCCAAACAATTTACAGAATTTCCCATGAGTAACATTGAGGTCTCTCAGTTCAGCTGACATACTTTTATCTCAGGGGGAGAAATCATTCACTCTGCATATTGTAAGCTATGTTCAAAACTTGAAAACTAATCTGTTTATTTGTTTGAATAAATGGATTTGCCCACTATTTGCTATTTGTGATAGTGTTTTATGTAGTCAACTTTTCATAGAAAATGAGTCAAATATTCAGATACAACTTTTTTTTTCTTTTAAGAGCATTTTTTTCTTTTAAGAGATGGTATACAAGAAAGTAGCTTAAACCTAAAATTATTTCCCATAGACTATTCTTTAGGAGACAATAAATATTATTCTGATCTAATAACTCCTTTCTGAGGAAAGTGTGTGGCCAATCTTGTGACCTCCTAGAAGTGGGAATCAAAGTCTCCCTTGGAGTTGAGTAACAGAGTTCTAGAGAGATCTATTCATACCTTACCATGAGCTACATTTTGGTATTTTATATACACATATAAACATATACATGCACATATATGATTATATGTGTGTACACAACTGTTTATATATACATATATACATAAATGTATGTATGTGAATATACATATATATGCATATTTATATACACAGTCATGATGGGCAACATAAATCTCATTAAAAAGTCTGAAATTCGTTTGATATATTATGGTCTTTCTTTGTACTTTAATCTCTTTATTGATTTCTATCCACTGATTTGCTTGGGAGCTGGGTTTCTACACAGACATTGTTTTAGATTATTTGCTTTTTAGTCTTTCTTTTCCACATGGTTTTTCTCTGACTTTCCTCCTTATTCTTGGCTACTACTCTTATAGACCTAAACTTCCCCACCATTGTGTCCCCCTACCTCAAAGAGGTTAAGGATGGAAGGGACCTAGATGAATCAATTTCCAGAATTAATTCAAAAGGCACTTGAAAAAGCTTTGCAGATTTCTCATTGCTCCTTACTTTGGCCATAAAAGCCTTGTTCATTCATTCTTTAGTTACTTTGGTCCTCTCCCTATTTACTCTCCTTTTTTGTTCCTGTAACTATGCAAATATGCTCCTCGTACATCATCTGGGTTTTAGGAAGATGGAGACTGATTTATTGCTTTGGGGGAACTATAGCAGAGGTTTTGTGTTGATGAGAAGTAAATACCAGGGTAGAGAGAAGCTTCATTAGTTTTGTTTTTTGATTTTTATCTTTTTCTATTCTTTTTAAATGAAAGTAAAATGTTTACATAGCTATTGGGTTTTATTCTACATGAACAATCATTTTGCATTCATTTTCAATTAATTTTAGAAAATCAGTTCACAATCTATGTCCTCAGAAAGACTGATTAATCTGAGAAAAAGGAGTACATTTGGGTTTAAAAAGCAAAATGCTTAGAAGAACAATAAAGTCAGAATTGATAGAAGCTTTTGTGAGCAAAGTCCAGCCCCTTTACTTTATAGATTAGGAGATAGACAATTTCCAAGGAGATTACTTAGTTCAAGGTCACAAGGAGTAAATAGCAAAACTAGGATTCAAACTCATGTGCCCTGACTACAAATCTAGAATTTTTCCCCTCAGTATAAGATACTTTCTCCACATAACTTAGCTAATTCATTCTTCATGACCTCTCCCCCCACCAAAAAAATTGTCCTCACATTTAAAATATCAGGCAATCTATTTGGTTTGTTTATTTAACTTGGTCAATCAAAAGAATCATTAAATAGAGTAAAAATGTGATCTTCTTTCCTTCTTTGGAGAATTCATGGAAATATTTATTGAGAGCCTACTATGTGCAAAGTAGATTAGTTATGATCAAACAGATATTTGATTAAAATCAACTCAACCAAAACATTAAAAGGTGTTATACAAAGAATATAAGTTGTGTGCTTATTTATTGAGAGCTAAGTGGAGGGAATCTGAAAAGTTAAAAGGAAAAAGTCTTTCCTAATCTCTTAACAGCTCTCTCAAAATGCTTTGTATTTATCTCACACATATTTCGAATATACTTTTTACATAAATGCTATCTCTCCAATAGAACTTCAATTCTTTAAGGTTTTCTTTTTCATCTTCATTATCAATTTCTTGTTCATTATAAATATTTAATAAATGCTTGTTGATTCATTGATAATTCAGGTGAGTGGTAATATGGTTGAGGTAAGAGTATATATATATATATATATGTACATATATATATGTATAATAACTAACAATACAATTTCAAAAATGTGTATTGCATATAATATTATTATATTGGCTTGAGGAAAGAGAGACAGATCATATAAGATACTATTTATCTTTGTTTTTACATCACTTAACCATTATCTAGTTACCAAGTAGAACATTTCACTATGCTCCAGGACTACAATAGAGTTCTGTGTGTTTGATGAGTGTACACCTTGGATTTACCTTGAAGTGGGAGTTACCAGACTTAATGGAATGGATCTCAATAAATTGAAAGTGATATCACATGTTTAATCTGTGGGTGTGTCATTTTTGGGTATATTGAAATCTAGGTGACGGATCACAGCTAAGTAGTTGGCAGGTCCTACACACCCTTCAATTTATTGCGCTTCAGGGGTGGAGTCTGGGAATAAATGGGTGATCTAACAGGTAGTTAAAAATGTACCAAGTGGGAGGAAGTTTTGGAATCTGTGGAAAGTGTAATCTGACTTTTATCAGACTTTCAGTGGACTGTTGAGAGCTAGGGTTTTTGTAATGATTATGCCCATAAAAGTTATTTTTGATCCAGAATACAGTCGCCCTTTTTGTCAGTGTTAATTAACTTTGGGTCAATGATTACTCACTGCGATAAACTATTATCCAAGGTAATTGATTGAGATGGTATGGTGCCTCTGTATATCCCCTATATACCCCCAAGTTTGGTCATATGCCACACCTGTGAAACTTGCTAATATGACAAAAAAGATAAATTATAAATATTGCAGTGAATGTGAAAAAATGGGACACTAATACACTGTGAGTGGAGTTATGAACTGATATAAGCATTGTGAAGAACAATTTGGAATCCTGCCCAAAGAGTCATAAAGTTGTGCATACCCTTTGACCCAGCAATACCACCACTAGGTCTGTATTTCAGAGATCAAAGATTGGAGGAAAGGGTCTATTTATACCAGAATATTTATAAATGCGTTTTCTTTTTTGTAGTAGCAGCCAAGTACTGGAAACTGAAAGGATGTCTTTCAATTGAGTAGCGACTGGTCACACACACACATACACACAGAAACATGTAAATCTGTAAATACCTATAAGAAATGATGGAAAGTGAACAGAGCAGAATGAGGAGAATGTTGTACATGATATCAGCAATATTATATGATAACCAACTGTGAATGACTTAACTATTATCAACAATGCAAGGATCCATGGATAACAGGGGACTCATGAATAAAATAATAAAGGCTATTCATTGCTATAAAAGGAACTGATGAGGTATAGACATAGGTTGAAATATGCAATTCTTTACTTTATTTCCTTCATGATTTTTTCTCTAATGTAAGTGGTACAAATCTTCTTTTACCATATGATGAACATGGAAATATGTATTGTATAATAAATAGCACATATTCAACTTTTATCCTATTTCTGGCTGAGGAGTGGAAAGGAGGAAAGGAAAATAGATCACAAATGTCAGCAAAAAGTTATAGAATATTGTACTGGCATGTGATCTGGAAAAAATTCAAAACTTTAAAAAAGTTGATCCTGTGAAACTTCCCTCCTTGCTTTCTCTTGAACTTTAAGTAACTCTCAACTTCTCTGTAAGTTAAGATACTTAGAAAATATGATATATGAAAGGCATAAAACACGGAAGACTTGCAACCCTGGTATTAATAACATCTATATTAAGTTGCCTATTCAAACATAAATTAATTAATTTTATCATCCCATCCTTAAGTAATACCCAAACAAACTCCAAAGAGAAGGAGAAAACATTTCTTAAACTGATCCTAAAGTACTGAGAATTAGGAATAGAAAGAACAGTATATAGAGTCAGAAAGATCTACTTTCTAATTTTGCCTCAGATATGTTTCAAATGTGTGACCCAAAGGAGACCAGTTCACTTCTCTCAGTCTCAGTGTTCCCATGTGTAAAATTGCAAAGATTGTGAAGATTAAGCTAGATAATACATGCAAATCACTTTGTAAGCCATAAGGTATAAATGTTATTATTAGTGTTTTGGTTTTGCTAATGTTATAGGCCTTGGCAAGAAGATTAAGCAGTCACATAGAGATACTCAACTAAGATTGTCTCAGTCAGTCCCTCTCATCTGTTTTTGAAGAGGACAATAAATATATTCTAGTCATATCAAAGAAAGTCAGGTATACTCTGATAGGTTCATTGGAGATGCCAAGTAAATACCTCAGAGTCAAAAGAAATATCTGATTGGGCAGGGATAATGGATTTCTTATTAATGGTTATGTAGGAAAATACATAGAGAGCATGGCCACAGTGATTTGGGTAATCTTAAATAGTGGTATTTGCCAGTTGACTAGAGGGCCACTTGTAATTCATCAAAGGCATTCAAAGATCTGTTTAGGGCTACTTCCTACTTTTTCCTTAAGAAATTATTTAGGCCCTTTGGGATAACTGTACAGAACTTTTGATACAAATATTAAAATTCTATCTAGATGTACAATGCTTTAATGCAAATTTTAAACCATAAAACCAAATGCTCCATTCAGTTAAATTAATAGAATTACAAAAAGATGTAATGATAGCAATTAAGTCTTGAAAATGCAAATTTTATAGTCAAGGACAATTACCTCATTTATAGTATACTGGAATGATGCCAGATGAAGGTAATTTAGATCCCCCAGCTCACAGTTACATCATGATGGATATCTTCATTTCATTAGTACAAAAAAATGGGTGAGAAGTTAGACATTACAGGAAGAGTCAACAGAGAATTTGTCCTTTCTTGTATCCCTGAACATAGAATTCAGTCAGTCAGCCAGTCAATCAACAATATTCTTTGTTGACTGAATATTGTCACTCTAAAATACTAATAACAATATTCTTTCTCTTCCAACTTGGAAAGTATAAGTTTTTTCCTGTTCCTTCCTTTTTAGCATCCATAGAACCTAAGCATGTTAGAAAACAAAAATATTCTCTTCAAATTCTTACAATGGGGGGCAGCTGGGTAGCTCAGTGGAGTGAGAGTCAGGCCTAGAGACAGGAGGTCCTAGGTTCAAACCCAGCCTCAGCCACTTCCCAGCTGTGTGACCCTGGGCAAGTCACTTGACCCCCATTGCCCACCCTTACCAATCTTCCACCTATGATACAATACACCGAAGTACAAGGGTTTAAAAAAAAATTCTTACAACGCCAGCTGCAGCTCTTCCAGTAAAACACTCATCTGGCTCTCTTATGCTTAAGCATTGAGCTAGTATTTGATTTAACAGGGTCTCAGGTCTCATCTCAAAAAAACACATGGGACTTTTTAGTAACTGTTTTCTAGTTTACTTAAATATGCCTAAAGTTATTTTTGGTGGTTCCAAACAATAAAACTATAGAAACTATACTCCTCCAGATGATTCTTTTTGGCATGCCTATGCATTCATTAGCATATAAACCAAAATTAGAGATTTTAAAATCATAATGTGAAATACTATGACTTTGCCAGGGATTGAGAGATTTCACCACAGCCACATTATCCCCATTTAAATAACTGAGGGACATATGTGTGTAAAAAAGGAGGCAATATATCTTTAAATGTTTAATGGTAAGAGTTAAGATCATTAAAAGACTGTACATTTAGTACAAACATTTTCATTCTTAATGTTACTTTTCTGAATATATTCATAAGAACCCTCTTTTGGGCCTGATTCTTCCAGCTCCCCATCTATGTTTCTTCATGCTGCTCCCTATTCTGATTATGATTCTCTAGACTTTACAACAATGTCTCATCTGCCTTTCCAACATGGAAATTCCCTCCCTCAAAGTGGCCTTCTCAATCTGGTATAACCTACTGCTCCATGACTTTATTTCATTGATGGGTTTTTCTGGGAACCTCCATTTTGGGGAAAGCTCTAGGTTTGTCATCCTTCCTTCTGCTCCAGTTTCTGCTTTTCACTCTCTTAAATGCCTTATAGGCTGTTTTCTTCCTCCCAGTTTTTCAGGTTCCTTTTATGAGTTGTCTTCTCCTATTAGAACATCATTTCATTAAGGTATAGAAACTTTCCTTTTCTTATATATTGAAATTACAAATTTTAGCCTGGAATGGAGTAAGTACTTAACTAATGCTAATTAATCTGGCTTGACATACATACACTTTTCCATATACACAAATAAAGATTGAACCAAAGCTTTTATCTACTGCCTCACAATTCTTTCATATAGAATTATTCCTAAATTAAAGTAAAAGTATAAAGAATACATTTGCCAAATGTGAGCCCTGTGCTTTCTTTCTCTTTCTCAAGATCATATTAGATAATGGTGTCAATGGAAAAAAGCAATATTGTCACTCAAAATGGCCTGCAGTTTTCCCAACATCCTTCCATCTCCCATAACTCTATAAATATTGTTGGAGATCTCAAAGCATGATGTATCAAAAAAAGGCTGGACTTTGAATGTTCATTTATATTTAATATTTTAGCCCCAAAGTGATATTTGATATTTACTCTATTTATATTTAAACAGTGCAATTCCTCTGGCTTCCACTATCTTGGAGGCTAAGTCTTATATTTTATACCTGCTTCAGTGTTTTCTGGTACCCTTATTTGGTTTCAGGGGCATCTAAAATCTTAGGCATTAGTTCAAGGTTCTTGTCATCTTCCTCCAATTGAAGGGAGTCTCTTGAACTCCAGTTTTATTAAGCACTTAAGGAGTGGATTAGCTTTTACAAATCAATTTTATATAAAGCAGTAATTACAGAATTATTTAAAGGCATATCATGAATAAATATAGAAATAATTTCACCAAGACCTGGAAGCATAATTCTCTCCTATATCACCTCAGAATTGAGAGAGGAGAAGGAATAAGTTTACAGATTAACTTCCTATCATTGCCTGAAGTTGTTAGATAAAAATTTTTTGGGGGGTATGAATACCAGGCTCCAATCCCTTAGGGTTTCTGTGCTGATCTTGTTATTACATCTGTTCAAGAATTCTGCGTACAAAATGATGGCTCAAATTTCTAGGTCCAGTGATGATTCCTGTCCTACATCTGGATCCAAAAAAGACAACAGAAACAAACCAACTAACAAGTTCCAGAGCATTTCTTTTGAGCACAAGTAAAATGGGAAGTGTGGAAGGGAAGTCCTCTTGGGAATGAATCTTATCTTCATCCTTTTCTAAACATTGCTGCAGAAAATGGAAGGTCCTAGTCTGGCAGTTTTTAATGATGTAGCCTGTTCATACTATATTATCAAATGAAAAAGACTTCTACTATTTCTTTGGTAGGAAATATGAATATCTTCTTCCAGTAGGAGGGTACTTCCATTTAAATGATCTGGGTATGGGCCAAAAAAAATCCCCATTATATTTAAATGAATCTATAGTCTCTTTTTATGCATTTCTTCCTATTTAAAATAGAAATCCATTCAAATTACCTCATCCTATATGATTCTCCCCAATATTCTTCCATAAATCCTGCATAGGTGACAATTTGTTGCACTGGAGACTTTCCTTTGAATCTTCTATAAATCCCGGCAAAATATTGAGGCTGTCTACCACTTATCCCTTCCTCTTTTTTTTAACCCTTACCTTCCATCTTAGAATCAATACTGTCTATTGGTTCTAAGGTAGAAGAGTGGTAAGGGATAGGCAATGGGGGTTAAGTGACATGCCCAGGGACACACAGCTAGGAAGTGTTTGAGGCCAGATTTTAATCCAGGACTTCCCTTCTCTAGGCATGGCTCTCAATCCACTGAGCTACCCAGTTGCCCCTGCCTCACTCTTAAACAATAGTCTCAGAGCATTTTTCAGACATACAGGCAATGAAATGTAGTATCAAAAACCTACATTTGGAATGAGAAGACCTACTTTTAAATCTCAATTCTGTTATTTAAAAATTGTGATTTGGGGCATAATTTTCCCTCTATGTTCTCCAGCTTCTTCCTCTAGAAAATGAAGAATTTGTACTAGATAACTTCTAAGTTCCTTCCCTAAGATTATATAATTGAATTTTATCTACTTTTTGAAAATCTCTAAAATAGATTTTAGTGGTGTAGCTAATTTTCCTGTCTTTCTAGTCTGTCCTCACAATTTCTTTATACAGTACTATCATTTCTTATTTATTGAAATTTAAATGTGATGATTCTATTGTCAATAATAAAAAAACTCATAGTTTTTTAACATATCTGATCTGTTCCATTTCATTTCTATTTGTGTTCTTCCAATTATGGCTAAATTCCTTCTGGAAAATCCAAATTATTTGACTTTCATATCAAACATTCTTTAGGTAGATATAAAATGTATAACACTTCCTAGGTTCTGTAAACCCATTTTCTTTTTTACCTTTTAAAATATTTTGTACTGTTATTTTTCATATAATCACCCATCCTTTTACTCAGAAATGTTCTCCAAATGATCTCATTTTCTAAATCTATGTTGTCTTATTTCCTGTAGACATATTTTTGACAAAACAGATTAACTGTTTGCTTTTTCAGGTAATTTCTTTTGTTCCATATTGGTATTTTAAATCAATATACTTCTCTAAGATAATATGTAAACAAGTCTTTTACTTACTTTTTATGATTTTTCAGAGATAGGAGTTTATTTTAGATAGAAGGGTTTGGAGTCGTATCTACTGAATGCTCTGTCATTGATATCCTAATTTGATGTTAAATGTGACCATTCTAAGATGTGACATGATTGCATGGAGGTAACTGCTGCTGATATTTTTATCAGCATCTTCAAACTTAACTCAACATCTCTTTGTTAATAAAAAGCAAATTTTATTTGTTTCTTTTTCCAATTTTTTCCTGTGTGCACAACACTAACCTATTTTAGCCCTTCTCATATATAGCTCTAGAAATTCCTTCCTCACTAAAGGATATGTCAGCAGAGTGGTATGAATCTAAAAATTATTTCCTCTAGACTAATAATATTTAGGAGGGACAATAGATATCATTTTAGCCAGGTTCTCTTTCTTTAAGGTGAAGACAATGTTCAGTCTCAACATACCAATCTCCTACTTTCCACTCAAGAGGAATCTGTCTCCTTTCAATATGTATTTATGAGAAGCCTCTAGAGATATTTATTCCCAACCCTTTTAACAATATCTGGACAAACCTATATGGACACATAAACTATATAAGCAAGAAACGTACATGCCTTATGTATACATCCTCACAAGCTATAAAGGAAACTATTTTAAATAGCTTTTGCCTAATTAAATTGTCTCAATATAGCCACATTTGCACATACAGCTAGAAAATTTTAGTTTTAACTTAGTAGGATATATAACTAATCAATGCAATCAAATCCACATCCAATAGACATAGCTATTGGAATGCCTGGATGTGCGCAAATCTCAAGTATAATCATATTTTTAGGATATAATCAAATTACAAGTATTAGAAAGGAATGGAAAACTACAACTTCAGACAAAGGCTAGCATCAAACTTTAGGTAAGTCACTTGTTTTAGAATAGCCTGTACTCACTTAACATTATTACAAAGAAGTGCTTAAAACTTTATTACTGTTCTGTCAAAAATGGTTGGGTTGGACATTCCCATATAAAATGGTCTCTGTGAAGCTACTGAATTTCTGGCATTGCAGCAAACAACATGTTTGTGACTCTTTGACTCATGTGTCTCAATTGTAAAAAGCCTGCCTGAGATCATAATAGGATATTGATTAATGTGTACACCATACAGAGCAGAGATGCATTCTTTTGGGGAGCACTAAAGGTCACTGTTTGATTACTCAATAACTTTTCAACTACAAGTATTGCTATTTAAAGGTATGTTTGAATGTTATGGCTTTTTTGCAAATGAAACAGTGGAAAGCTAGTTTCTTTTTCATGGAAATAAGAGGATAGGTAGTTGGTTTTTGTATCACCAAATTTTTTTAATGTTTCCTTTTATAGCCTATGATTTCATATTCCAAATATGATGGAACAAAATGATTATACAGTTTCTTTTGATGTATCTTAATATCTGTACTCTTTACAATACAAAACTTTGGAAAGAAACCCCACTATGCTAAGACTGATAAGCTGTGAATTTTAATACTAGAAGTGTCTCTAATACACTCTGTGATATTTAGCAAGTTTTCAAAATTATAAATTGAGGTTGTTTGACTGGAGAAATGGAGATTAAAGTCATTTTACTTCTTAGAGTATCAGTTTCCTCATTTTCAAAGTGAGAGTGCTTGATTAAATAACCTCTAAGATCTTTTAAAGTTTTCAAGCCTATGATCCTTTTATAGCATGGGACTGGCCAGTGGAAGACCTGTCCTTAGGCTCATGAACAGTTTGCTCTTCCTAAAAAAATTCCCTCATAAGGACATTGATTGAGCCTATTTGCAGGCATGTGTAAAAGACAAAACTGGGTCTCCACTTTTGAGTATGCACAAGTGTCCTGTGATTACTTCCTTTCCACTTATCATGTGGTGAAGTGGAAACATTGGCTTCACACTAAGTTAGAATACATCCACACATATATACATTCATACATACAAAGGGTACTGATGGAGAAAATGTTTCCCTTCCAATTGGCCATGAGACAGAAAGATAATTCTGAGAGTCAGAGGGCTTACATGTGTACATATAAGGGATGTGTGTGTGTGTGTGTGTGTGTGTCTGTATGTGTATAGTCCTCCCTTCACTAGGATAGGTGGTAAGCATCTGGCCTGCTAGCAAGCTTGTGACTGTGATGGCACCTCCTGTTGGTGTCTTATATTTTGTACGTAGCCTTGTGAGATCACAAAAGTAGTCACTAGCTGTACAATACTAGGAATCTATACCAGAATTTTCTGTCCTTTCAGTTCAGGGAGAAGCATAGACATATACAACCCAGAACAATGGTGGATTTATGGAAGCCAAAATGTGGTATCTTCCAATTAAGGAAATATTTTTTCTATAAACTACCTAATTAGGAGGTGAGTTTTTTGGAATAAAATCTCTGTACAAGTAACTTTCAATTTGAATGCACTTTTTATAGGACCTGAGTTATAAAGAAAAGAAAATTCTCTTATTTGGGAGTCTTGTGGGTCTTATGGGCCCACAGTCCACATAGTTGTCCACAGGCCACAGAGCTGACAAATCTGGTATAAGGGAGGTACTACACTATGTTCAAATCCTGTCTGTAACATTTTTGAGCATTCTGACCATGGCCATAATACTCGACCTCTTAATCTCAGTTTTCCCATATATAAAATGAAGAGATTAAAGTAAATGATCTCTAAGGTTTGTTCTATGTCTTAATTTATCATCTATAAAAGGTAGATTATATATAGTTATATATATGACTATATAGAGAGTGTTTTATATATATATATAGATGGTCATTTTGAAGTTCAAATGAAATAATATATTTAAAGTATTTAGTAAATTTTAAAGTACTATAGATATTTCAGATACTGCAAATTTTAGGATAATTTTTTCAAACATTGTAATCCCTTTTGAAAGTTAATGTTAGAAAGAGACTGACATGTCAGATTTCTTTCTTTCTCAGCTGTGCTTGGTGATACCTAGAAAAAATTTAAAATTGTCCTAAAATTCCCTTCGTCAGCTTAAGCTAAGACATATAGAATTTCCTCCCCCTCCACAACTGCCCCTCACTCCCCTCGTCTTCCTAGTACCTATCTCTGGGGAAAGCTGCCAGCAATGGAGGGGCATTCTTCTTTACTACTGATTTTATTTTTTTATATATAAATTATGATTTTCATGTTTCTATTTATCAGTTTTTTTCTTGGGAGGTAGATATTCACAAGTTATTCTTCAAATATTAGCTGTGCAGGTATATATCATATTCTCTTGGTTCTACTCATTTTATTTTTCATTATTTTATGTAGGTCTTTCCAATTTTTTTTAATTGACCTGTTCATAATTTCTTATGGTACAGTAGTATTTCATCACAAACATATACAATGCCCTGTTCAGCCATTCCTCAGTTTCCAGTTCTTTGCTACCTTAGAGAGGTGATATAAATATTCCAGAACATATAGGTCCTCTTCCTCTTCCCCTGATCTCCTTGGGAGACAGACCCAACAGTGGTATTTCTAGGTTTAAGGGCATTTACAATTTTATAACTCTGGGAATAATTCAAAATGCTCTCCAGAATGTTTGAATCAATTTGCATTTCCAAAGACAGTATATTAGTATTCCCATTTTTTCACATTCCCTACAAAATTTTTCATTTTCCCCTTCTGTCATTTCAGCCAGTCTGAGAGGTGTGAAAAATCTTACAATTGTTTTGATTTGCATTTCTCTAATTAGTAGTGCTTTTGAGCATTTTTTTCATATGCTTATATATAGCTTTGTTTTCTTCATCCAAGAACCATAATATCCTTTGGTACTGCTCTTCTACTTTCTCTCCTTCTCTAGTCTTCACTGACCCAGAACCTATCTAAAAAAGGTAGGCAGAAATAACACCACTACCACAAAAATGTCCTAACTCCTTCCTTTCCATTGTGATTGAGCTACAGGATGGTTCCTGAGCTTTGAAGATGGAAGTGAACAACTCTATACCTTCCAGTGAGATAAAGAACCACCGTCTTACCATTTGTGCTACTATTGCTTCTTAAGATCCTCCAGGCTTTGCCTTTTGATCTAGCCATACCACTGCTGGGTTTGTACCCCAAAGAGATAATAAAGAAAAATACATATACAAAAATATTCATAGGCATGCTCTTTGTGGTGGCAAAAAAATGGAAAATGAGGGGATGTCTATCAATTGGGGAATGGCTGAACAAATTGTGGTCTCTGTTGGTGATAGAATACTATTGTGCTAAAGGAATAATAAACTGGAGGAATTCCATGTGAACTGGAATGACCTCCAGGAATTGATGCAGAGCAAAAGGAGCAGAACCAGGAGAACATTATATAGAGAGACTGATACATTATGGCATAGTCAAGTGTAATGGACTTCCCTACTAGCAGCAATGCAATGATCTAGGACAATTCTGAGGGACTTATGAGAAAGAATGCTATCCACATCCAGAAAAAGAACTGTGGAAGTAGAAACACAGAAGAAAGACATTTCCTCAATCACATGTTTCTATGGGGATATGATTGGGGATCTAGACTCTAAATGATCACTCTACTGCAAATATTAATAATATGAAACTAGGTCTTGATCAATGATACTTGTAAAATGAGAGGGGGGAGGGAAAGAACATGCATCCTTTAACCATGGAAAAATATTCTAAAATAAACAAATAAATAATTTATTCAATTAATGAAAGAAGGGCAAAAAATTAAATTAAATTAAAAAAGATCCTCTAGGATTTACCATCTGTTATGCTTCTATATAGTCAAATGTCTAGTGATGGGTAGCTTAAATATTTAGGTAGCCTATGCACCTTTTGCATCACTACAGCAAACAAGATTTCTGGGGCTTTCTATCTTCCCCATAGCTCCAGTCTGCTCTAGTCTGTACCAGTTAAAAAGTGAGTTCCTTGATAACAGGGATTCTATAGGTTTTTTTTTATTTATATCCCAAGCAATGAACATAGTAGTAGGTATGTAGCAAGTATTTTATAAAATTATAAAATACTTATTATACTTATATATGTATTATAAAATATTTATTAATATTATGACATATACATATATATTCCTTTCCTAATTTATAAATTAAACTAGAGAAAGATCTCTTATACCCTAAGTTGTTACCCAGTATTTTCTTCTTCAGATAGCCCCCCAAATGGCAATTAACCAATCAATAAAAAATTCTTCATTAAGGGCCTATTATGTTCTAAACACTGTATTAGGCACTAGGAATATAAATACAAAAATGAAAAATGTCTATATTTAAATAAGCTAATATTCTAATGGCAGAGACTGATACAGATATAAGCAAATATAGAAAAATAAACATAAATAAGTATTTAAATACCAGGTAATTACAGAAGGAAATACCTATTAGAGGCATGAGAAAAGGCTTTAGGTAGAAAATGGTACTTGAGTGCATCTTGATGGAAGTGAGGGATCATGTGGTAGCGGTGAGGAAGGTAAGAATTCTAAACATGTAAAATGCCTATAAATGCTTTAAGATAGAAAACTAAATGTTACATGTAAGGAACAGAAAGAAGACTAGTTTGGATTATTCACTAATTGTGAAAAGAAGAGAAATAAAGCTAGAAAGATAGGTTAAAATCAGGTTGAAAGGGGCTTTCAGAGTACTTTATATTTTGCCCTAGGGAGAATGAGTAGCTATGAGTGTTTACTGAGGAGAAATGACACAGTCAGATTTACACTCAAGACAAATTACTTTGGCAGCTGTGGAAGATGGACTTGATTGTACTTGAACTTTTTGAAAGATCAAGATGGTCTTTGAACTGGTATAGCCAAAAGGAAAAATAATACCTAGTAATGACTGATATTATAGTAATATGAGTCTCTGTATTCAGGTCATCAGGTACTCAGAAAAGA
Organism: Gracilinanus agilis; assembly: GCF_016433145.1. Taxonomy (NCBI): domain Eukaryota; kingdom Metazoa; phylum Chordata; class Mammalia; order Didelphimorphia; family Didelphidae; genus Gracilinanus; species Gracilinanus agilis. Next base: position 609,099,508 of record NC_058130.1, on the reverse strand, counting down.
GCCACCAGTCCTGTGCCTCAGAAGACTACCAGGCTATACTATGATATTTCCATTTTTTTCTGAAATCCTTTATTAGTGCAGGAAATCACTCCACTAGTACAAACATTATTCAAATGATCATGAGATAATATAATATACTTAAAAATCCATGATTCTAGAATTTTTGGATCTAAACCTCCTCATTTGGGATGAGGAGTGAGATTCTACATATGAAGAAACGAAGGCTTCCTGATATACAGGAAAATATTTCTAGTATGAGGGAAGATTCAAACTCACATGCTCCTGACTCTAGTTCCAATACTCTGCCCATAGCACCATACTTCATCTAGAATCTAAATTTTTCTTTTTCAATTCATCCTGAAAGTAGAGGTAAAAAAGAAATAGTACAACCTATCAAAGGTGTTAGTTCTGATAAAATTAACAAAGAATTGTCATTCACAATTTATTTTACTTAACATTCAATAAATAACCTGGTATTTACATAATCTGGTAAGATCTACATTCATTCCCTTTCATTCATTAGTAGTTCTTAGGAAGGAATGCAAAAGAGGGAGATTAATTCATACTGGGATAGCATAACAACTTAGTTAACCTAAAATTTGTGATTTTCCAACCTGTAGAAAAACAAAGAATTTATTTTAAAAGTTTTTTTTTAAATTTTCTTTTTCATGTCTACCATTATGCCATTTAGATACCTATTAGTGACTAGATAAATACTTGATAGTTGACTGATTTGATTTGATTTGCAACAAGGGAGGAACATCTATATTTTTAGGATGAACAAATATGTGGATATATAGACAATTATTCATAGATATTAGGTTATATGTAGAATTCTCTAAATTTTCCTTTGAGGGAAAATAGATCACTCCTGAGAAATATAGATGTACCCCTTGTGAAGAGTCCATCATCGGATAATTATCACCTACAGTTTCTTATTACTTGAGTCTTAGCAATCAGGCAATGCTTTAAAAATATGTAAAGCATTAAAGAATGATCATTTATTTATGAAGGAATTGAGAGAGTTGAATAATGAAACCATGAAGCCAGAAAACAATCATCGATGACCTGTTCTCAGATAATATCTTGATTTCTATGTGAATTGTCTTTTCAGTGAGACATAGTTGTACAAAGGTGTCAGACTCACTCCAGAGTCACCAAAGTCCAGCAGCAAGACAAAATTCTGGATGCCTGGTGATGGCTCAGCATAACCTTGGCATCTTCAAAGTCTAACCAAGCTCTAAGAGTTCAACTGTGGCTGCTTCAATCACCTTCATGGCCTTTGTAATGAGTTGTTCTTATCTGCCCAATTGGCCAAAGGAAGTCTTCACATGCTTGAGGTAAATATTCCCCCAACTCACTGATGGGTTGAGCCTGTATATTATGTTCAGCCAGGTTTAGCCTGCCTCCCAGGTGGTTTTACTAAAATGAGACCTCAGAGCATGCAACAATTACCTGGAGTCACAGGTGAGAATTGGGTGAAAAGTAAATACCAAAGGTAGATATACAGCCCCTAAAAGGACTCAGCAAACCCTCATATCAGAGTTGCTGCTCTTCTGTGAACACTATATGCATCCCATAGAAGATGGTACCTGGGAAGGGATAACATATAAATAGTGAATCCTAGGAATTGCACATTGTATAGCCTATAACATACCATTTATCTTTAGTAACTTTAAGATCACTGTGTATACAGAAGGTGCTCAATAAACACCAATTGATAGGTCAAATGAAGGCTTTGTGAAGGAAGTAAAAAGGCTTGAAGAGTTGTCAAATAGATGGAAATGATGGAGATTGGTTGAGAAAAGGAGACTGAGACAGGGGTTACATTTCACATGCAAAGAGAAGGCTTAAGGGTATGAACATAATGAAGAGACAAAAGCTTTGTTTAGTAATGATGTTTGAGAGGTGTGGAAGGGATGGAAAGTGGAGTAGGAAGTTTCATATAAAATTATAATGCCGCAAGATGTTTCTATTATGCTAAGACAATAGATAGAGTATGAATGGAACACAGCCTGATACATATGTTTATGATTAAGTAGGCACTTTATTCCCATTGCCTTCTGGGAGTCTCTCTCCCTTCTAAGAAAACCTGTGTTTTTTCACTCTTCATTAGTATAATCTGGGTTAGTCTTAATAGGGAGTTTGCCAATCTGCTTAGATGGATATTACTTCTGAAGATTAACTCAGCTGACCTGTTTGCATATTTTAACTATTTGATGTTTCCTAACTAGGTAATGGTATTATTATATTTTGAAATGGTCCCGTTGGGAGACTGCTTATGTAGTTTCCTGTTTCCTGTCAGGATGGTTTAACCTACACACTGGAGTGAAGTGTTCCAGTAGGTCTTAGCATTTGAAAATAAGGCTTTTTGAATTGAAAGAGGTATGTGCCTGGCAATTACTATATTATACAGAGAAGTAAAAAAAAAGGTAGAAAAGAAAATAATTTAACAGCAGGCCTGCTTTTTTTCACTCATTTAAATCATTTAAAACAATTTTCACTTACATCTTTATTTTTTCTATGATCTTCCATTCCAAATGTATCCTTTGCACTGCCACATAACATCAAGCCAACCCAAGCAAAAAAAGAAAAAAGAAAATATAGAAAATAAAAGAAAGGGAAAGAAAGGCATTTTTGACAATCTAACCATATAATTCTATTTGGACAGAAGAAGCAATGGCCAGCACACCTTATCCCCTACCTCTGCAAAGAAGAGAGAACATTTACTTTGTCTTAGGGAATAAAATTGGTTAGAATAATTACAATTTTATTTTTCAATATTTTTCTCCTATTCTATTCTTGTCTCTATCTATCTATCTATCTATCTATCTATCTATCTATCTATATCTATCCATCTCTCTATATATATACACACACATATATATGTGTATATGTATATGTATAAATATACATATATATATATATATATATATATATATATATATATATATAGTTTTCCTGTTTTAGCTTCCTTAATTCTGCATTACTTCACATAAGTCATGACATAAGCCATTCATTGTTTCTTTTAGGTTAGACATCTTATTTCATAGGCAGAGGTTCTTGACCTGAATGAAGAAAACCCCACTACCAGTGAAGATAGATGCTTTATCTGCAATGTGGAAGCTTAAGGGCTTTTCTGAAAGCACACATGTATTTAGTTACTTGCAATGATATTTCAGTCACGTCCAATCCTCCATGATACCATTTGGAGTTTTCTTAGTAGAAATACTGGAGTGGGGACTTTTCTTATCAGAGATACTGGGATGTTTTGACATGTCTTCTCCAGTTCATTTTATAGATAAGAAAACTGAGTCAAAGAGAATTAAGTTACTTGCTCAGGGTCATACAGATAGTAACTGTCTAAGGTCACATTTGAACTTAGGAATATGGGACTTCCTGACTCTAAGCCTCATGCTTTATCCACTGTACCATCTAGCTGCCCAGTTAATTACATCACCCAGGCAGTCAATATGAGACAGGGCTTGATTCCTTGAATCCAAGTCTTTTTAACTTCAACCTTAACTTACAACTCCCTATGCCATTCTTCTGCTCCATTTTTTATTACATCATGCCATTACATAGTTTTATATCAAAACTTTTTTAGCCATTCTCCTATTGATGGGTATTATTTTTTATTTCCAGTGCTTTTTATTACCATAAAAATATCATCAGGTATGTGATGGTGCACATATGACATTTCTTTTGGTCTTTGACCTGCACTACATGGATTACATGCCCAGCATTGAGGTTTGGGGGTCAAAAATATAGATATTTTATGTTTTCTTTCAGTATAATTCTGAATTCTTTTCTAGAATTGTTGAGTCTGGGTCATAGCTCTACTAATACAATGGAATGCAAGTCTTTCCAAAGCCAGTGCATCACTTTTAATATATTTTCAATGTAAGAATCTTGGGCCTCAGAGGGTACAGACCCACCTATTGGAAGAACAATACAGTGAGCTTTCAGATCTCATCTCTTGTGCTTCCTTTCTTGCTGCTTTTCTCCCCTATATTTTGCCCTGCTTTAATGAGCTGGGAATTGTTCTCAATTAATGATAGCCAATTGCTACAGTGGGGAATACGCACATATAAAATTATGACAAATAGCCACACACCGTGTGATCAGAGTATACAAATTACACCATAAGCAGAAAGTAGTTATGCTTGATTGGAGCAATTAAATGTTTTCTTAAAAAAATAAAAAAAACTCCAGTGAGAATATTTTAGAAAATGACTTTTTAATCATCTGTAGAACTGCTAAAAATTACTGTCTCATAATAGTTTTAAAGTATGCCATATTTAGAATTAACTGTAATCCCTTTGCATAGCCATAGAATTCTTCCCCAGAAACCTGTTTACTTGAAACTTATTTTTAATCACAGAATACCATCCACTCACTCACATTCCAAATGAAATGACAATAATTTCCTTGGTCTGTTCTACACAATAGGAAGTTTCCCTACCATTTGTATAGCTTTATTAGAATAAAGTTCATCAAACCAAATGAAAACAAAACCCTCTTGACTCCTTCACCTTTAGAGTTCTTTGGCCTTATTTTGTAAACCAATTCAGATGTAGCAAATATAAACCAAGTGGAAGGCACTCTGCTAGGTAGAGATAGAAAGATAAAATGAGACAGTTTCTAATCTCAAAGAATTTGCTGTCTAAAAGACCAGTGAGTGAACGAATGGGTAAATTTGACTGAGAGCATTTCATTAATGCAGCCCAGCTGTCTCTTGAAAAGAGGGGCTATTTTACAGTTTTGGAGATGAAAATTTGTGTGATTTCCTAGGAGACATCAGATTTTTGTAGTGTGGGCTAGTTGTGCAATGAATGAACTAGAGCCAAAATCATGACATTGGATATCCCAAATAATTGAGACTTGGGGATTTACATGTTGCCCTCTCTAATGAAATGCCTTGTGAAATATGCAGGGTAAGGAAATTGTCCTTTAAAAACCAAGTGTTACCCATTAGGAAAAGGCTCTTGCATTCATTTGCCTGTTATGACAATTCCTCTTGGTGATACTATATTTCATATGAAAAATATTCAAATGTACATACAATTTAAGGAAAAATAAATCCCAAACCATATTGCTTTATTGTTAGCTATTGAAATGCTGATTTGTCAAACTGTGTTTCATCTTTTTCACAGGTGATATTTCTTCAAGTGAATAAAGTCCAATAAAATTGTAAAACAGCATAAAACCATCTCTGAATTTTGGAAGGTGGCTAGGGTTGGGACTTCATTGGCCATGAAATAGAGAACCAAATAACCAATATTGTTCTAACTTCAGACTTACTGAATCCCCAAACACTTTTTTTAGCATTCTTTGTTTTCAGATTTACTTTTTCTCACTCAATTCTTAGGGCTCTTCCTCTTAGGCAAGTGCATTAAAAATGGATAGAAAGAGGAGAAAGGGGAAAAAAGAAATAGAAAAGGAAAGCAAAAGTTATGCTTTGAAGATTTTCATCCATGTAATATGTAATAAGGTCAGTATCAGTGTCAGTCAGATATCTCATTTAAATAGGACCTTTTAAAATGTATCCTAAATTCATTATCTTAATGTTGTACCTATAATTTCATTCATTAATTCATTCAACAAAAAATATGAAGACAACAGTTTATAGTTTGCATGAGGAACTATACTAACATTATAAAGGTTATAAATTCAAAATCCCACAAGTGTTTATTGAGCACCAACTATATATAAGACACAGATTATTCTTGCATATTCACTAACAGTTTATTTCAGTCTAATTTTCCATTTTGAGAAGGGTTTCTAGATCTAAGTGTGCATTAAGCATAGAATAACTGGATTTCATCAAGATATTTGACAAAAATACCTTTGTTTTTAAGGATAAGATTGAAATACAGGATAAATTATGTTAAATGTCTTCAAAATTGTTTGAATGACTTCATGATCTTGATATTCATTAAAGAGTAGATTTCAGGTTGGAAAAAGGTTTTTAATGTAATGTCATGGGGAACAATCCTTAGGCCTATAATAAACAGCACAGGGTTAATAATGTTATGTAACATTATTATGAATTACTGAAATGAATAACATTCCTAATAATCAGAGCTATCTAGAAACGGCATGGGATCCTTTGTGGAATAATGTTTCTTCTGTATGCTCAAGGTTTTAAAGACAATATAATATCACCTTCCTTTGTAGATATTTTGGAGGATGTTTATGCACAGGTTGAATTAGGTGACCAATGAGGTCCCTTCCAAATCTGAGATTCAGTGTTACTGGTTAGAGTAAACAAAAACTGAAGTTTTCCTAGGAAATGGAGAGTATAGCATGTTAAATTTGAAGTGAAAAAAAGAACTCACTGATTTTCATAAACGTACATTATGGTTTTCATCATCGAATTATTTTCAATTATTGTATTTCAACACATTAAGATACACAGAAGTGTGTCTTGTATATGTGTATATGCATGCTAAATTATTCAGAATTCTTATCTTTTATGTGGAGAATGTATTAGGGAAAACATAGACTACAAGTCACCAGTGTCATTGTGAATTTACCCTCTTTTGTCTTGACAACAGCACATGTTGATTGATAAGGACCCCTAAATCCAGTAAGTCTCATACATACAATCAAATATTTATATGACTAAACTAGTTATGTAATGTGTCAACTATATTATTAAAGTATCCTTCATCACTTTGAGGACATTTGAATTAAAACTAAATGTGTTAATTAACCATATTGCAAGAAGTAAACATCTTTAAAGCAAGTATTAATATTTATTCTGCTATGAAAACAGGAATAAAAAATGTGACAAATGAAAACTATTTTTGTCCACATCCTCCATGACCCATCCCTATAAACATTAGAGGTTTGTAGTTGAATGAATCAGAGCTCTGTCCTTGGTGCTATTCTATTCAATGTTTCACTCATGTACTGCCTGAAAGAATACATAGATAAAATGACAATTAAATTCAAAGATGGCAAAAACATTAAGAAGAAGAAGGATATGTAACACTTTCCATAAAGCAGTTGGGATCTAAAATATCTTGGCATACTAGACCAATAAGCACAAACTAAAAATTAAAAAGTTGCAGTTTAATAGGAATACTGTTGAAAATGTTGGGGGGGGGTGTTATTATAACAAGATAAGAGCACCATCAGTAGATACTGGTATATGTAAGAAAATTCTAGGACTTTTTATAATATTCCACTATAAATGTGAATATGTCAATATTAATCAACAATAGGAATATCAGACAAGATTATTAACTCAATATTAGACAAGAACACAAGAAGCATATTGTCCAGAAGAAAACATATGATAACATTACTATTCTCTGAACCAAAAGGCATACAATTCTATGGTTCTTTGGGTGTGATTCCAAATTGTTCTCAAAAATGGTTGGTCTAGTTCACAACTGTACCAACATTGCATTAGTTTCCCAAATTGTATATACCCCTCCAAAAACTTTCATTTTCATTTTTATTACATTAATCGATCTGATGGATGTGTGGAGGAGTCCCATAGTTAATTTATTTTGCATTTCTCTAATTTTGAGTATTTCATAAAACATCCATTTTTGTCAGATAATAAGGTATTTTCCCCTTCCCCAGTTTGAGGTCTTTGAATTAATCAAATACTATCTTATTGATCTTGTGTTAATTTAGGTCTACATATTATATACTTATTATATTTAACTTATCAACTGCTCTGTTTTTGGTCCAGTATCCAATTGTTTTCATAATTACCAATTAGTAATTATTTAAGATTTGGTAGTATATCTACTTCTTTCATTTAAAAATACAGTTCCATTGATATTCTTCGCCTGTTCTTCCAGATTAATTTTGATAATTTTCCTAGTTCTAAAAAGTAATTCATTCTTAGTTTTATAGGTATGTCACTAAGTAAATTAATGTAAGTACTATTATCATCTTACTATTACTATTTTATTATGATTACCTGGCTTACCAATAACAATGAAATATTTTTGTAATTATGTAGTCTGTCTTTATAAGAAGAATGTTCTCTAATTGTGTTTATATAGTTCCTGTTAATTTTGTTACAGATAAACTCCCAAGTTTTTATAACATCTACAAATATTTAAAAGAGAATTTGTCTTTCTATTTCCTCGGGTTGATTTTTATTAGTTTTACTATCATATTTATTACTGTTTTATGATTTACATATTAAAACATTGCTATAGTTGTTCATTGATTCAATTAGTTTATCAGATGATTCTCTAGGGTTCTCTAAGTACACGATCCTATCATCTTTAAAAAGTAATAGTTTTCTTTGTCTCCTGTTTTTGTCAATTTCTTTTTCTCTTCTTTTTGCTATAGCTAGCCTTTCCAGTACAAATTGAATAAAAGTGGTGCTAATGTGTATCCTTACTTCACCACTGATATTATTGGAAAGGTTTCTAGCTTATGCCTCTTATTGATTATGTTTGTTTGCTGATGGTTTTAGATAGATTTCTTCCATTATATGATTCTTTCACATATAAATTCTTTCATTCTACTTTGTGCTCTCATTCTAAGATATCTTGTAAGTTTTCTTTGATAATTTCTTGAAATTTCATTTCTAGACTCTTGTTAGTGTCAAGGTTTAACTAGTTGAATAATTTCAAATGATCACTCAGTTGATTTTCCAGGTCAAGTATTTTTCTGAAGAGATGTTTCCTGTTTTCTTCTAATTTTTTCAATCTTTTGACTTTGTTTTTATTGTTTCTTGATGTTTCATAGATTCATTAGCTTCTACTTAACTAGTTCTAATTTTAGGGGTGTGGTTAGGGGTGTTATTTTTTTTACTAGTTTTGTACCTCTTTTAATCACTTAGTCAATTCTGCTATTTATGGGATGATTTTCTTTAATAATTTTTTTCTTCCTTTACCAAGCTTCTAATTGTCCTTTCATGCTTTCTTTACATGATTCTCATTTCTTTGTCCAATCTTTACTATCCCAGCATTATTTCATCTTATTTTTTAAAATACTTTGAGGAGAGACTTGGTGATTGTATCCTTTTTTAATGCCATCTTAATTCTTAACCTAGCAATCTAGTTTTAAATGGCCTCCAAAGAAGAGCCAAGAAAATAAAAATCTTCCAGACAAAAGGTGTTAAAAGTAGGAAAAAAATCACAGGTTCTAAAGTCTACAGATCTAGAACAAAAGAGCCTTGGTGTATTCCTTAGTTTCAACCTCAATAAAGAAGCTTTTAAATTTTTTTTTCAGCAATAGAAATATCCAAGACAATTCTGAAGGAATTATGATGAAAGCTATTTATCTACTTAGAAAGAATTAATGGAACCTTAATTCAGATCAAAGCATATTGCTTTTATAAACTTTCATTTATTCTTTTTTTCACAACCATGACAAATATGGAAATATATTCTACATGACTGCATACATATGAGCCTTATCAAATTGTTTGCCATCTCAATTAAGAGGGAGGAAAAAGGGTGGGAGAAAATTTGAAACTCAAAATTGTAAAAAAATAAACCCAAAGATTAAAATTGTTGTTACATATTAATGGAAAAAAATAAAATTTTATTAGAAAAATAAAGGAGGTTTTTAAATAAGGGCATATCTCCAATCTCAAAAGTTAGGCGATAGGGGCAGCTGGGTAGCTCAGTGGAGTGAGAGTCAGGCCTAGAGACAGGAGGTCCTAGGTTCAAACCCGGCCTCAGCCACTTCCCAGCTGTGTGACCCTGGGCAAGTCACTTGACCCCCTTTGCCCACCCTTACCAATCTTCCACCTATGAGACAATATACTGAAGTACAAGGGTTTAAAAAAATTTAGGCAATTAATATGATGAACTAAAAGTTAATCAAGGAAATCAATGTGAATTTATAGACACTACTGAAATTTGATGAGAGGATATGCATGATTGGAATATGAATAGATATAATTTTTCCTTATTCTGAAAAAATGCATGAGAATGAAAATGGATTGAGATAGCATTTCATATCAACAGGACATAACCATTTGTGAGAAATAAATGGAGGGAAACTAGGAGAGATTTTGTCATCAGAGCATACTATAAATTATGTATACAGAAAGAGGAATAGAAAAATTCAGTAAAGAAATTAGAAGCTTGGTACAAGTCATGATATGGTAATGATGTAAGGCAGCAATTACTGAGATGTCTCTCTCCTAGAATTGACTCTCTTCCAAATAAAGACAATTTAATAACTTTGTAAATTGTGGCAACTTTTTTATGGGACCCCAAAATTTACCTTTGTCCCTATGGAGTTTGTCTTTAGGGAACTCAGACTGATCTAGCCACAGGAACAATAAGCCACTCATTAAGCACCCTGAATAGCAGTGATGGAGATATAATCAAATTTTAAGAACCCTTTTGTCTTAGAAGTTTCTCCCATTGTACTTAGGACTCTCCCAGGTCATCCAGTCCCTGACTAGAATCCTCCTTCCCTACCTTCCATGTAAGCCAATTGGTTATCCTTCCTTTCCTTTATTCCACAAAATGTATATAAGATCCCAAGTCCATCAATTCTTTGGATATTCCCATGATGGATATTCCCATTTGTGGTGTGTTTTCCTGGAGACATTTTTCTCAGAGTCCCAGGGCTTGGGTCTGTAGGGTGCATGTTTATGATTCTATGATGGCCCTATGAACTCTTTCTCCCTTGTCCTGATTAAAGAATTATTCTTTCTAATTACTTTAGTGGTTTTGTGTTTTTCTAGGTTGGTACTTATTTTCATGGTAATCTCATCCTTCATATTTTAGATGAATTAACAAAGGAAAATTAATTTCTGGATATGGTGTTCATTAAGAAGGAAAAATTGTTTATAAATATATAAATAATGGAATACTTCTGGAGAGAAAATGGTTTTTTCCTAACGTTCCTGAAAGAGGAGAAAAAATCCAGATAGCATGACATGAACTTTGATATAGAAAGAGTATATTTCAAAAATATTCAGAAGAAAAAGAGATAGAATCCAATGGACTAGAAAGCATTGTATTAAGAAGAAACTTTTAAAAATGAACTCAGAAGATACAAAAGTAAAAAAGATGTTGCCTAAAGGAACTGATGTGCATATGATGAAAACTCAGCAACCTGAGTAGAATTAAATAAATAAACTAATAGAAGGAAGTGAAAGTAACTACATAAATATAAAACATGGCACAATCCTTTAAAAAATATAATATCAAATGAATGCTAAAAGCTCAGAATGAACTGAGACCAACAGGAAAGCAGATAAAAATCTTTATGGGGAAAAGATTAAGGTTCTAACTCTATCCTCTGAAGGAACCTATGACTGTGCTTTCTGAATCAATGATATTTAAAAGATCATGAAAAATAGTATAGGGACAACAGGATTGAGAAGGGCAAAAGTTTCTTCTAATTTTCAAACTATGAAGTAGAATAAAACTTTTAAACTATAGGTCTAAGATATGGACTTTGATTCTGAGAAAAAGAAGTGACTACCTAGAGAAGCAATTATTATTAAAAAGTCAGCATGCATTCATTAGCACTAGGTCATGTCTGACTAAGGTTTCCTTCTATTTTTCTTTTCATTTTTTAAATAATTTTTATTTTTTAGAAAAGTTACCATGGTTTCATCATTCATGTTCTTACTTTCCCCTTCACCCCGCAACCTCCTCCACACCCCATCCCCACAGCTGTGGCACATTTCCACTGGTTTTAACTTGTGTCATCTATCAAGACTTATTTCCAAATTGTTGATAGTTGCATTAGTGTGGTAGTTTCGAGTCTACATCCCCAATGATGACCGCCTCAATCCATGTGTTCAAGCAGTTGCTTTTCTTCTGTGTTTCCTCTCCTGTACTTCTTCCTCTGAATGTGGGTAGCATTCCTTTCCATAAGTCCCTCAGAATTGTTATAGATCATTGCATTGCTGCTAGTACAGAAGTCCATTACATTCTATTTTACCTCAGTGTATTGGTCTCTGTGTACAATGTTCTTTTGGCTCTGCTCCTTTCACTCTGCATCAATTCCTGGAGGTCTTTCCAGTTCACATGGAATTCCTCCAGTTTTTATTCCTTTGAGCACAATAGTATTCCATCACCAGCATATATCACAATTTGTTCAGGCATTCTCCAGTTGAAGGGCATACCCACGTTTTCCAGTTTTTTGCCACCACAAAAATTGCAACTATAAATATTTTTGTACAAGTCTGTTTATCTATGATCTCTTTGGGGTACAAACACAACAATGCTATGGCTGGATCAAAGGAGAGGAAGTATTTTATAGCCCTTTGAGCAGAGTTCCAAATTGCCTTCCAGAATGGTTGGATCAGTTCACAACTCCACCAGCAATGCATTAATGTCCCAATTTGATCACATCCCCTCCAACATTCAATACTCTCCCCTACTATCATTGTAGTCAATCTGCTCAGCGTTGTTTTGATTTGCATTTCTCTAATTATTAGAAATTTAGAACACTTTCTCATGAGCTTATTAATATTTTGATTTCTTAATCTGAAAATTGCCTGTTCCTGTCCCTTGCCTATTTATCAATTGGGGAATGGGTTACTTTTTTATACAATTGATTTAACTCTTTGTATATTTGTGTAATTAGACTCCTGTCAGAGTGTTTTGTTATAAACATTTTTTCCCAATTTGTTGTTTCCCTTCTGATTTTGGTAGCATTGGTTTTGTTTGTACAAAAGCTTTTTAATTTAGTATAATCAAAATCATTTATTTTATATTTTTAATTTTCTCTAATTCTTGCTTGGTTTTAAAATCTTTCCTTTCCCAGAGATCAGAGAAAAATACTATTCTGTGTTCACTTAATTTATTTATAATTTCCCTCCTTATATTCAAGTCATTCACCCTTTCTGAATTTATCTTAGTGTAGGGTGTAAGATGTTGATCTAAACCTAATCTCTCCCATGTTGTTTTCCAATTTTCCCAGTAGTTTTTGTCAAATAGTGGATTTTCATCCCCAAAGTTGGGCTCTTTGGGTTTATCATACACTGTCTTACTGATGTCACTTACCTCAAGTCTATTCCACTGATCCTCCCTTCTGTCTCTTAGCAAGTACCATATTGTTTTGATGAGCACTTCTTTATAGTATACTTTAATATCTGGTACTTCTATGCCACTTTCCTTCTCATTTTTTCATTATTTCCCTTGATATTCTTGATCTTTTGTTCTTCCAAATAAACTTTGTCATAGATTTTTCTAATTCAGGAAAAAAGTTTTTTGGTAGTTTGATAGGTATGGCACCAAATACATAAATTAATTTTGGTAGAATGATCATTTTTATTATGTTAGCTCATCCTACCCAGTAGCAATCTCTGTTTTTCCAATTGTTTAGATCGAATTTTAATTGTTTGGAAAGTGTTTCATAGTTGTGTTCATATAATTCCTTTGTTTATTTTGGTAGATAGATTGCTAAGTGTTTTATATTGTATTTATATAATATATATTCATATATATTATATTTTATTTATATTTATATATATTTTATTTATATATATTATATTATATATTATAAAATAATATAATATATAATATAATATATATAAATAAGTATTTTATATTTCTCTTTCTACCTCTTGCTGCTGTGATGTGTTGGAAATATATAGAAATGCTGATGATTTATTTGCATTGATTTTGTATGCTGTACCTTTGCTAAAGTTGTTGATTATTTCTACTAGCTTTTTAGTTCATTCTCTAGTATTTTTTAAGTAGACCATCATATCATCTGCAAAGAGTGATAGCTAAGTCTCCTCATTGCCTATTTTAATGCCTTCAATTTCTTTTTCTTCTCTAATTGCTACTGCTAGTGTTTCTAGTACAATTTTAAATAATAGAGGTGATAATGGGCNAATGATATTTCTCTTTCTACCTCTTGCTGCTGTGATGTGTTGGAAATATATAGAAATGCTGATGATTTATTTGCATTGATTTTGTATGCTGTACCTTTGCTAAAGTTGTTGATTATTTCTACTAGCTTTTTAGTTCATTCTCTAGTATTTTTTAAGTAGACCATCATATCATCTGCAAAGAGTGATAGCTAAGTCTCCTCATTGCCTATTTTAATGCCTTCAATTTCTTTTTCTTCTCTAATTGCTACTGCTAGTGTTTCTAGTACAATTTTAAATAATAGAGGTGATAATGGGCATCCTTGTTTCATGCCTGATTTTACTGGGAAGGTTTCTAATTTATCCCAATTTTATGTGATAATTGATGATGGTTTTAGATATATACTGTTTATGATTTTTAGGAAAGGTCTTTCTATTCCTATACTTTCCAGTGTTTTCAATAGGAATGGGTGCTGTATTTTGTCAAAGGCTTTTTCAGCATCTATTGTGATAATCATGTGATTTTTGTTTGTTAGATTATTGATATGGTCAATTACCTGGATGGTTTTCCTAATGTTGAACCATCCTTGAATTCCTGGTGTAAATCCCACCTGATCATGGTGGATGATCTTCTTAATTACTTGCTGGAGTCTTTTTGCTAGTATTCTATTTAAGATTTTTTGCACCTATGTTCATTAGGGAGATTTATCTGTAGTTTCCTTTCTCTGTTTTTGATCTACCTGGCTTTGGAATCAGTACCATATTTGAATCATAAAAGGAATTTGGTAGATGTCCTTCTTTGCTTATTATGTCAAACAGTTTGTATAGTATTGGAATTAGTTGTTCTTTGAATGTCTGATAGAATTCACTTGTGAATCCATCAGGCCCTGGCAATTTTTTCTTAGGGAGTTCTTTGATGGCTCATTCAAATTCTTTTCCTGATATGGGATTATTTAGGTACTCTATTTCATTTGCTGTTACTCTAGGCAATTTATATTTTTGTAAATATTTATCCATATTACCTAGATTGCTATTTTTATTGCCATATAATTGGGCAAAATAGTTTTTCATGATTGCCTTAATTTCCTCTTCATTCCCTTTTCATCTTTGATACTGTTAATTTGTTTTTCTTCTGTTAATTTGTTTTTCTTCTTTCCTTTTTTCATTAGATTGACTAGTACTTTGTCGATTTTATGGTTTTTTATTTCAAAATACCAGCTTCTAGTCTTATTTATTAATTCAATAGTTCTTTTACTTTTGATTTTACTCATTTCTCCCTTGATTTTTAGTGTTTCTAATTTAGTTTTCATCTGGGGATTTTTAATTTGCTCACTTTCTAGTTTTTTAAGCTGCATGCCCAATTCATCAATCTCTGCCATCCCTAATTTGTTAATATAAGCTCTCAAGGATATAAAATTCGCCATGAGTACTGCCTTAGCTGCATCCCACAGAGTTTGGTAGGATGTCTCATCATTGTCATTCTCTTCAATGAAATTGTTGACTATGCTTTTTTCTTTAGCTGACTGCATTTGGAGAATCATATTATTTAATTTCCAATTAGTTTTTGATTTGCCTGTCCAGGTGCCCTTACTAATTATTATTTTTATTGAATTATGATCTGAGAAGGTTACATTTATTATTTCTGCTCTTTAGTATTTGTTTGCAATGTTTCTATGCCTTATTACATGGCCAATGTTTGTGAATGTACCATGTGCAGCTAAAAAGAAGGTATATTTCTTTTTGTCCCTATTTATTTTTCTCAATATATCTATTAAATCTAATTTTTCTAGGACTTCATTCACCTCTCTTATCTCTTTCTTATTTATTTTTCAGTTTCATTTATCTAGATCTGAAAGAGGAATATTTAGATCTCCTACTAGTATCGTTTTACTATCTATTTCCTTCTTGAGCTCTGCCAGTTTCTCCTTTAGGAATTTGGATGCTAAGCCATTTCATGCATACTTTTTGAGAACTGTTATTTCCTCATTGTCTATACTGCCTTTTATCAGAATGTAATGAGCTTCCCTGTCTTTATTAATCATATCTATATTTACTTTGGCTTTGTCAGAAATAATAATTGCCACTCCTGCCTTCTTTTTCTTAATCGAACCCCAAAACATTTTGCTCCAGCCCATTACCTTAAATCTGTGTATGTCTACCCGCCTCATATGTGTTTCTTATAGACAACATATTGTAGCCTTTTGGTTTCTAATCCACTATCCTATTTGCTTCCCTTTATGGACAAGTTCATCCTATTCACATTCAGAGTTAAAAGTGTCAGTGGTATATTCCCTACCATTTTGGTATCCTCTCCTAGTTCTACCCCTTCTTTTTAGGCTATTTCCTTTTAAACCAGTGATTTGTTTTAAACCAGTATCCCTTGTCCCCTCTCTTAATTTACTTCCCTTTCCATTCCATCCCTTATTATTCCCCTCTTTTTATTTTTAAGGCCTAATGAATTCCCTATCCCTTCTCCTTCCCTCCCTTTTTTCACCTCCACACTCCTCTGCTCCCCTTCGTTTATCCCTTCTGACTTTCTCAGTAGGATTAGATAGAGTTCTATATCGTAAAGGATATAGCTACTTTTCCCTCTCAGGGTTAATTCCACTGAGAGATAGGTTTACATATTACCTCTTAATGCTCTCCTCCTCTCCTTCTTATAATAGTATTTGTCCCGTCCCCTTCCCATGCCCTCTTTCTGTATAAGAGAATATCCTATTTTTCTTATTCATTCAAGTTTCTCTTGGTGCCATCTACTATTCAATCCCCTCTATCCCATCCACCCCCATATCATCTTAGACAATTTAGTACTCTAACCTCTCCCTGTGAATAATTCTTCTAATTAATATAATAGTGGATACTATAATAGCAAATAGAGTTCACTACAGAGAGCTACACATAACTTTTCTCCATATAGGAATATGAATAATTGTATCTTATTGAAGTCTTTAAAGAGGCAAATTTAAAAATAAGGGTTTTCTTTCTTTCCCCTCTGTTTCTTATTTACCTTTTCATGTTTCTCTTGGTTTTTGTAGTTGGATATCAACCCTTCCAGTTAGTCCTGGTCTTTTCTGTACAAATACTTGGAAATCTTCTATCTTGTTGAATGCCCATACTTTCCCCTGGAAGTATATAGTCAGTTTTGATGGGAAGGTAATCTTTGGTTGTAGACCCAGTTCTTTTGCCTTTCTGAATATCATATTCCAAGCCTTGAGGTCTTGTATTGTGGAGGCTGCCAGACCCTTTGTGATCCTGATTGGTGCTCCTTGATATCTGAATTGTCTCTTTCTGGCTTCTTGTAAAATTTTTTCTTTTACTTGGAAGCTCTTGAATTTGGCTATTATATTCCTGGGGGTTGTTTTTTCAGGGTTAATTGTAGAGGGTGATCTATGGATCCTTTCAATGTCTATATTGCCCTCTTGTTGTAGAACTTCAGAGCAATTTTGCTGAATAATTTCTTTTAGTATGGAGTCCAAATTTCTATTAATTTCTGCTTTTTGAGGAAGACCAATGATTCTCAGATTATCTATTGTAGACCTCTTTTCTTTTTCTGTCACTTTCTCATTGAGATATTTCATGTTTCCTTCTATTTTATCATTCTTTTGACTGTTTTATTTGTTCTTGCTGTCTTGAGAGATCATTGACTTCTACTTGCCTAATTCTTGTCTTTAGAGACTGGTTTTCTGATATAATCTTTTGATTTTCCTTTTCAATTTGGTCTATCCTATTTTCCAGCTGTTTGATTTTGGTCTCCAATTTGCTTATCAATTCTTTTGATTTGGGGGAATCTTTTTTTAATTGCCCACATCTAGCCTTTAGAGACTGGTTTTTGGCTATAATCTTTTGGTTTTCCTTTTGAATCTGGTTTTGGTTCTTCAAGGCTTCCAGCTGATCATTTCTGGTCTTCAATTTGCTTATCAATTCATTTGATTTCTGATCTTCTCTTTCCAATTGGGAAATTCTGCCTTTTAAACTGTTATTTTCTTGTCAGATCACTTCCATCTTTCTCATCATCTCACATTTGAGCTCTTCAAAAGCTTGTGACAAGTTTTCATATTTTTGGGAAGATTTGGATATGGTTACTTGTTTGTTCTCCTTTGCTGGTTTCTCTGTTGTCTTGATTTTTTCTGTGTAAAAGTTGACAAGTGTTAAAGATTTCTTCTTGATCTTTGTCTTCTGTGGTTCTTGTGTCTGGCTTGCCATTTTTAGCCCAGCACTCTCTCATATTTATCCTAACGCCCTGGGTGTGTCTGCACTCTTTAGGCTCCTGAGGTCTCAGGTCTAATCGTTCTCAGGGTCAAGCCTCCTGGTGGTCCTGTTGCTTGTTCCTCTGCCCGAAGCTCCTTTAACAATCTCAAGGTGCTTCTTCCACAGTCATGAACCCCTCTTCACTGGGTCCCCACCCAAGGTCTGTGCCTGTGCTCTGGATCCGCATCTTTACTTGAGTCTGAGCCTGAGCTCAAGGTCTGTAAGTTCTTTAACCTCTTGGGGTCTTAAGTCTTGGTGCTTTCAGGAGCAGGCCTTGGTGATGCCAGGTTGCTGCCAAGGACTTAATGGATGCCGCAAACTTGCTTTAACTCTTGTGGTCTGCCTTTGGCCCTGTAGGTGGTGTGCCAGGGGAGGAGGTTGCTTTGCTCATGTTTTAGTGAGTGCTATTTCGCCCCCTTATAGCATGGAAATGCCCCGATCCCACATACCTTCAATGCTGCTTCCTGTTGTGGGGTCCCTTTGTTCATCTGGATTTGTTTTTATGTCCTCTTGAGGAGTCCTTATGTGTGGGTTAGGAGAGGTTAAACAGCTGCTTTTTACTCTGCCTCCATCTTAACCTGGAACTGTGTGTTTCCTTCTATTTTTCAACAGGGCCAATAAAATGGGAAATTAGGGAAATGCTACTGAACTTATTAACTAGATATTTCCAAAATATCTGACAAAGTGCCTCATTCTTTTCTTAACAAAAAAAATGCAGAGATATGAATTAGATTATAATACTATTAGATGTATGTGAAACTGGTTGACTGGCTAGACTTAAAGAGTATTTGTTAATGGCTTTATGTCAATTGAATTCTTCAATGACTAATTTAGGGATCTGTTCTAGACCCTTTGCTATTTAACATTTCCTTTTTAATCACTGATTTGGATGTAGGAATCGATGGTATACTTTAAAATTTGGAGATGTCAAAAGCTGGGAGGATTAACTAATATGCATGAGGACCCTGGAAGATCATGACAGAATTGGGCCAAATCTAATTAGGTGAAATGTAATAGGGTTGACTTCAACATATTACTTGAGTTCAAAAACTGAAATCACTAAGACAAAATAGGAAAGGACTTATAGATAACTTTGTATGAAATTTACATCAGATTTGTAATGGATTTCAAGGATCAATATCTATTAAATGTTAATTTTAGGTACATTAGAAGGGGTATTACTTCTAGGAATTAGGAGAAGATAGTCTTGCTATGCTCATATATTTAGAATCATAGTCTATTATGGATCCCACTGATCAGGAAGGATATGCTGAAGGGCTTTGGAGTAAGGTGATTATAAAGGATTCCAAATGTATATCTTATAAGAAATAGTTTATTTAGGGATAGTTATATTAGAGAAGAAGACTAAGGAGGATAGAGGGAAGAGAATATATTGTTAATATATCCTTATGTGTTTGAAACACTATCACTTCAATCATGGGTTGCATTTGTATATTTAGGTCGTATAAAACAAAATGATAAGAAAATGATGAAAGTTTAAAAAAAGATAAATTTAAACTTGATGACATGAAAAACTGTCCTAAGAATTAGAATTTCCAAAATATAAAAGGAACTACTCTTCAAAGCCTTCAGTTTCTGCCCATAAGAGCTCTATGACCATAAGCAAGATGACCATTTATATTATGTATAATAATGAGAATTCTTTATTTTTCTATGGGTTTATGTAAATAACTTCTGAGCTCCCATCCAACTCTGAAATCAAAAGATTATAAAATCAAGTTTACCTTTAAAAATATCAAAGCCAAAAACTGATATTTACACTAAAACAAAAACACAAAAATCTATCTATTTGCATTTCATATTAGTTAAATAACCACCACATCCTTGATAATCATAGGCTCTTAGTTGTAGAAAAGTCTTTTATTCAGAAAGTAACAGATAAATAATACATCTGATGAAAGTATATAAATAAAATTTTGGTATGTACTGCAGAGATCTGTTTGCCATTTTCCATTAGCAATCTTAATTATTTCCAATAAGATCTATTTGTAGTGGAAGTTGGAAAACAATGTGTGTAAGTGCATTGATGTGTGCTATCATTTGAAATCCACATGAAATCTTTTTTTTTTACCTGCTGTGCTTAATTTCAGCATCTAGTTTGATGATTAATTTTGTTTTTTCATCTGTACATTGCAGGGCTCCATTTTTTTCCCTTTTTAATACTTGTGCTATTTTTCTTTGGGGGTTTTATTGGACTTTTTGCTTAAAGTAAGAGCAATGATGGAAAATGGTTTAAATTTGCAGAATACTTTGCAGTTTTTTAAATTCTTTATCATTCAATAGTGTCTTTTAGATAATATATTACAGGAGAACAAATGGTTTATAATTAAGAAGATGCTGAATGAAAAGTAATTCATTAAGTTCCTACAATTTGCCAAAGCACAATCCTGAGCACTGGAAAATAAATAGCAACAACAAAGTGAAAATGGTCCCTGCCCTCAAGGACATATTTTATAATAAGAGCAAACATATATGGGAAGTGGTGGTGGATAGGGCATTTACTGCGTTAGTAAGTTGAGCTATAGAGGACTTGATTTCCATTTTCACAGGTTTTCTTGGAGTAATGGTAATATCATTTTATTGGGATTCCAAAAATGAAAAAGGACAGCTAGGTAGAACAGTGGATAGAGTGTTGGTCTGGAATCAGGGAGTCTTATCTTCCTGAGTTCAAATATAGTCTCAGACGCATGACCCTAGGCAAGACACTGAACCCTTCTTGCTTCAGGTTGCTCATCTGTAAAATGGGCTGAAGAAATAAATAGCAAACTAGTCCAGTATCTTTGATAAGAAAACCTCAAATACTGTCACAAAGAGTCAGATATGAATAAGGACTTTATTTTTGCTGTATATCATTACCCCTCTCCTAAATTAGGACTATTACTTTAACATTTCTATCCTATTATCATGAACACTGGGTAATGATCTAAAACTCAATTGTTTCTATCTCTTGAAGGCAGCTCATATCTATGTCCCTGATTAGATAGGGGGGAGCTATAATGTTCTGGTGGTCTTTGAAGTACAGATGTTTCAGGGAATTTTTTTTTACTTTTAATTCAAAAACCGTTTATTAAAATAGTCTGGGTGGTAGACCCCATTCTTTATGCTTTGGACATATATAAAAAGACAAAAAAGGAAAAGATCCCTGATTTCAATAACTTTGCATTCTTCTATGAGGATAAAGATATGCAATATCATTCAATATTTTCATATTCTCCTGATATGTTCCAAGTCATTGAAAGAAGCAATGATTCATATGACAGAAAGAATATTTCATGATATAATGGTATCTTCTCAGAATGCTGACTTGCTCAATACATTCTCCTTATGATACAAAAACTCATGAGTTAGGGGACTTGGCAATGTCTCTAAGTTCTACTTCATATGTCCCTATCTTTTCTCCCCTTCCAATAAAACATCAAGGAAACTTCTCTGAAATAAAATAGCCCTGTGTTTTTCCTAGTTCTCCAAAAAAGTAAAGATAAGATATGGGTTAGAGGCATTCAGAGTTCATGATTTATGCACTCCCATGTTTCTAAAATTAAATATAAGAATAATGCTAATGATATCCCTGGTTACCAAGAAAAAAGCTGTAAGTTCACAATACTATTCACATTTTTGTCATCTTACTTACCTGTTGGACCCAGATGTCCTTTTCCTCATTGCTATTGACATAGAGTGAAAGAAATATTTCTGGTTTTCTAATAAGCATTCTATGGCAATTGTTTGTACACATAAGAAAAATGAGTTGTGGACCATGTTTTAAAATTGGAGGCAGAAAGGAGCAAGAGAAACTCAAATATGTTCTGCTTTATATTTCAAACCCAAGGATTCCTTGAAAGAAAGTGTGACAACAGTCAACAGGTTTGATTTGGTTCTCCTTCATTGCCCTCAGTCCTTGCCTGAATCATACATTGGAAGTTGGGTCATGAAAAATAATCCAGAAGGGGTCTATAAACTTAAACATTGTGAAAACCACTGAGCCAAAGGAAGCCACAGAAAAGGAGTTAAGTTTCCAACTTTCTTAATTTGACCTCTGTGACAGAAAGGTGATTCTTAGAAAGGACTATAAATCATCTTCCACCTGAAAATGGAGGGTTAAGTCTCTCAGATGGTGAGCTTTGCTATGTTAAGCCAATTGATTCTCTAGTTCATGCAGAAGGCAGTCTTGGACCACTGGAGAAAATGCATTTACCATTTCTGACCCTCCAGGAATGGTGAATGAAATCAGGTAACAACCGGAGGGCTTAAAGCATGATCAGTGAATATGCAAAGAATCACTCCCCTGCAAAATTAATGCACTTAATGTCCACAGAGTCTCTTCCCTCACTTCCCCTGATTTCAGATCAATGCAGAAGGAAGCAGCATATGTGTATATGAGTGTTTATATGACTATGGCTTTCTGTGTGTGTCTCTGTGTGTGTGTGTGTGTGTGTGTGTGTGTGTGTGTATGCAGGTCTTTGGAAAAAAAGAAAATTTATGACTGCCAGTTTTCTGATGAATGGAGGCATTAGAATAGCAGATGTAGAGTATAGGGGGTTAGAAAGTGAAAAAGTTGAGCATTGCCTTAAAGCACCAGGAAATAAAGCCAGCAATGTGCAACCCATCAAGGTACCTATGTTGTGCCTGCTTTAATGTACAATAAAGCACTTTGAAAACTGCCCTAAAATTTTAAATTAGAGAAATAAAAACAATGGGTAATGTTTTTGAGTGTTTCCTGCAAAGACCACTGAAATACATCCATCAACTAATAAAAAGGGGGAGGGTAAGGCATACCCGATCATGTCAGAAATGGTACTCCATGATCCTGGCAGGCAGCATTGTAAATGAGAGGCATGAGACACATACAGCATGGGATTACAGCTCAGAACTTAACCCAGTGGTCAGGTCGAATCAGGAAGGAGGCAGTCTTTACTTTCTGGTAATGGATAATCCAGAAACAGCTGTTTCTCTTCCTCAACTTTCCTTAAACTGCCACTGGAGACTCCTTTGCCCTCAGAGCTCAGTTATTCTTCAACTCTGACTACCCAATACAAAACTCTGGCTTTCACAAATAATCTGTTGTATGGGTTAGAAAAACTGAATTCCCACTTCTGCCTATAAAATATTTACCTTAAAATCAAAGACATAATTCAGGGAGAGGGAAAGGAGTGTTTTTCTCCCCCGTGCCTAATTATGTCCCTGCCCAGATGGAAACACAAATATCCCCTATCTACGTATGTCAAATTCTGTTACCTCTTTTTTGACCCAACCTGTGATTTCTTCATCATAGAGAACTCCCAAAGAGGAAATTCTTTCTAATGCAGATCTACCCTGCTTCCGCAACTTGTAGACTTTGTGTCCTGTGTCTTCAAGAAACTTAGTGACATATTCAGACTTGTAGCCAATAAATGTCAGAAGTTATATCTGAACCCAGATCCTGCTGATACCAAGGTCAGCTCCCTATTCTCCTTGTCACACTATTTCTGTTAATTTTGAGGGAAGGAGGAACCAATCATTTTAAGTTAGTGAATATGATAGCTTCATTCTGTTCACAATCACATATTTCAGTCCAATTCTTACTGTGAATGATGTTAGGATAATAGATAAAAAAATATAGATGATGAAATGCAGTCATACAAGAAAACAAAGTAGTTTTAAGGGCAAATCTTTTTGATATAGCTTAGCATTGCCTTCATATGTAAAAGATAGTGCTTTGGATTGATTTTCCTGGAATTTGGGTCTAAAGCACATGACCCAAGATGTTTCAAATTATAGTCTGAACCACATTAAAATGTAACTTCTATCTAATATTAATGCACTGATATGTTAATAAAAAAGGAAATATATAAATCTGTGGAGTTTTCTAAATCACAATGTGGCCTGAAGGCATCTTTATATATTGTTTAATTGAATCCATTTTTATAAGGGTTTTATACTACTGATCTATAGGATAACAAAAGAAATAGTTCCAAATATTGGGCTGTCTCATAGCTTAGTAAATGAATGAAATTCTACAAACTTTTGAAAGGACCACGCAGTCAACCAGTCCAGGTCTGTGACTAATGTAGGAATCCCTTTTCTAGTATTTGATTAAGGTGGGCAGATAACCTAAAAACATGGCTCACTTTCAATTGTTAGGTTTGGTTTAGACACAAGGAAAATACAAGTTTCTTGTTAACTGAATTATGCTTTCTCCAGCAGTAAAAGGTTTTTTTTAAGGATTCTTTCTTTTTTATTTTATTTTTCACGTTAAATATGCGAGTTCTTTAAACTCAAGGCTATAACATGAATGCTTTATCTTGTAGGTTTCATTTCTGAACTATTAATTTGTTATCATGTTTTGGGGGAGAACTTGTCAAATTCATTTGTTTCTCTTCTTTTCCCCATATCTACAAAATATGCACACATTTGAATTATGACTTTCCTACAGGAACTAACAGCTGTATGTGCAAATCATGCATATAAATCAATTACCAAGGCCTATGTACTATAAATGCACCCATTAATTAAGCAATGTCAGATGCTATGAACCATGAAGTTCATTACATCTTTAGCATTCAAACCAAGGATTATTTGAAGAAGAAATACTGAGTTTACCTAATAGTTAATGAAATTAAGCCGGGTTGTTGCCAACATTCTGATTTTATGCCTAATTCAGTGTTTAAATGTTTATGAATAAAACACTAACTGCTGAAAGCAGAAATGTTGAAATGTAATTACTGGTAAGTTATAACGCACTTGAGGACTCATTATACCAGACTTGGGAGTTTTAAGATCACCAGTGTAACACTCTCCAAAAACACAGAATTTTTATGGGCTAAAAGCTGGAAAGACATAAATGCTAGTGAATTTGTCCTGGCTGAGTGGAAATTTTGATGATCGTGGTAGTATGATTTATGGGTATAGCATTTTCCAGTCATTACGTGGTTGCATTTCAGCATTGTGACATGATTTGCATATGTGAATATCCTAGCAAATTAACTCCTGATGACTGCTGCATCTGCCTGGATAAAGAAGCTCCTATCTTAAAGCTAATCCAGCTGCTACCACGAAAGACCCGCTTGGAAGAGAAATGTTTTGGCCTGATTCTCTTTGAATTGTGTTCCTGGTGACTTTCCACATATGGGTTCAATTTGAGAGATAAATACATACTTTAAATGACAGCCAGATTTACACATCTGCAGACATTTTAACATCCCTTAAGTTGTCTGTTTCACAAAGCCTTCCTGAACAGATCAGAGAAGGCCTGACACCTTTTTTCCCACCCCACCCAGTCTGGACATGGAACTCCCAAGGCTGGCTCTTCAATCTGTTCTCAATCATGTGCGTTACCTGGCCTCTATCCTTAAGTCCTTAAATTGTCTTTTCTTTTGACTTGTATTTGATGCATTTATCAGAATCAAAATCTAATGATGACTAATGCCTATTGATCAGGAGAACACATCTTTTTTGTATTTATATTCCTCAATTTCAAGACCATGATTATAGATCTTTGATAATAGATAATGTTCATTTTATGCTTGTTCTTAGATTTCATAAGTCTTATATTTTAAACTAGCAAATACTTCCATGTGTTAACAGGTTTGATCAAGTCAGAAGACTTTAATTATACAATTAGCTTTCAGAATATGAATATAAATAAAACTATACATATATATCATATATACATTTTATATGTTTACATATATGTGAATATATGCATATCTATTTGATTAACTATAAGATTACTGGTATTTTTTCTTAAAATAATCTTTGTTGTATATGCTCATGTGTGAGTACATACATATATCTGTTTCTGAACCACATAAATTTCTTCTCCCATATCTATCGCAAATGGTCATTTACCTAAGGTTGAATTGTTTCCATTAATGGGAGTCTCATAACTCTTTGTAGCAGTTTCACTCCACTGTTGGAAAGTTCTAATTAGAAGAAAGTAATTTCTTGTATTACTTTGAAATCTGCCCTTCTATGTATCTCACACATTTGCCTTAGAGCTACCTTCTAGAATAATAGAGGATATATGATTTTTTAACCTATATTATTTGTCCTTTAAATATTGAAGATGTTAATATTGAAGAAATAGCCTACAAAACGTTTTTTTTATTTCCAAATTAAAAGTTCAAAATCAACTCAACCATTCCACATATGACATCATTCTAAGAGTTCTCAGGGTACTAGTCATTCTCCTCTGGATTGTCCCTTATTTTCCACCATATCTATTAAGATATAGCATCCAGAATTATATGTTTTTCTTTGATTATGGCCTGAGCCTTACAGAGTTTAAAGCCAGCATAAGCTCCCTTAAACAAGACAACACATGGAAACAAGAGAGATTAAGTAGCAAGGAACTAAGATTGTCTATATTTGTTCAGCAAATTTCACCTATGCAAAATGCATTCTTAGTTTCTGATATTATAAAATGACTAATTTTATTTACATTGATTATCAGGTCACTGAAAACCCACACTTACTTAACTGCACTCTTTTTTGGAAAAGAGTGCTTGGATAGCTTTTATTTTATCTTTGTTGAATTTTATCTTTAAAATTTTGGAACATTGTTTCAACCTATCAAGTTCATCTTTTATTGCAATCAAATGTATGTTAATTTTCTTTGTTTCATATAATAACAATTACAATAGCAATGGAAATATACCTAGTACTAATATACTGCTTTTAAAATATTGTCTCATTTCATCCTCATAACCTCATAGGAAGGTGTTATTATCTGTATTCTACAGATCAAAAAACTAAGGCAGGTAGAGATGATGTGACTTCCCAGAGCTAAACAGCTAATGTTTAAGGATTTTAATGAAGGTCTTCCAGGCTGAAAGTGGTAACTCACTGCCTCTGTCATTCACAAATGTAAAAACAAGAAGAACTGGAAAGGAGGTGGGGAAAAAGAATAACAGGTTTTGGGGCATAGCCAATGTGAGAATTTACTTTTCTTGGATAAACATATTTTTATAATTTATTACATATTTATAATAAATCATATGTACTATATATACACATAAAATAAACACACACATATATCATAACAAAAAAAGAAAAAGGAAAAATAGTATTAAAATCAAGAGCTAGAAGAGACCTCAGAGAACATCTATTCCACTTTATTTTGCAGATGACAAAACAAAGGTTTCCTGGAATTAAATGATTTGTCCAAGGTAACATAGGAAGTAAATATCAGAATCTGAATCCAACTCATTGTAGAGTCAGTCATATTTCACTATACAAAGTTGTCTCCATAAAACAATGTGAATGGGAGAGGGACAAAGACAGAACACTAGAAAACTCCATTTAGGTTGACACACTGATCCATTAAGTTTCAGTGGTCCACCAACTACTCATCTATATACCTATACTATTATGTGACCTGAATTTTTCCAACTTTTCCACAAGGCTATCACAAAAAAACAACTATGTCAAATGCTTTGGTGAAATCAAGATAAATTTTGTCTGCATCATTCCCATGGTCTTCTGGTCTAGAAACCTTATTAGAAAAGGAAATTACATTACTTGTCATAACTTCCTAATGAATCCATGCTGGCTCCTAGTAAACTCCTATTTCTTTTGTAAATGTTTAATGAAACCATCTGTTTAATAATCCTTTCTAGAAAATTACTAGAGAACAATGTTAATTTAGCTGGTCTTTTGTTTCTGAAATATTCTTGCCCTTTTGAAAAAAAAAACAAAATAGAGATGTGCTCTTACACCTGGTTTCCTTGTACTTGTCCTCCATGATCTTAGTTTCCCCAACTATAAAAGAATGGTCTTTATAATCTCCATGGTGTCTTTTAGCTCTAAATATTTGATCCTATAATTTTTTTAAGTTCAATTGAGTTTATGCATATGAAATCATTGCAATCTATAAAGAAATATATATATATATATATATATATATATATATATATATATATATATATATACTATCCTTATCATCATATGTGAAGCAGTGTGGTGTAGTGAGCCAGGAAGATTTGGATTCATTTCCTACATCTGACACATACTGTCCACCCCAGGCACTTGACCTCTAAGTGCCCTAAGAAATACAAATATTATTAGTTGTAGAAGAGTTGATAGTCTCCTTTGGTAGAAGTATTCTCATAAGTTCCTTATATTAGTAAAATCCCAAACCTAATACCTTCTAAACCTAGCATTTTCTCTAGTAGATTTGTCATATACAACAAACATAAGTAAGACTTCTCTTTCTTTGCTTTTTGTACTCATTTGACAAGTCATGTAATCAATGTCTGGGAAGTCTAGTGGTACAGAGTAGAAAACCTAGCCACAGAGGCTGAATTTTGGGGATGGTATCTTAGAGATCTACAAAATCAAGTCAGGAGTTGGTAGAAGCTAGGTGTCTATAGAGAGCTAGGCCTAGAGTTGAGTGGACCTGGGTTCAAATTTGACTTCAGATACTTCATAGATATGTGATCCTGGGCAAGTCACTTAAACCCCATTTGCATAGCCCCCGCCCTTCTGCCTTAGTGTTGTTACTAAGAGGGAAAGTAAGGGTTAAAAAATAAAGACTAAGTTAGGGTTTTTGCTCTAGGGAACAAGCCAGAGACCAAGATAGCAATTTAGGCATGGAAGGACAAAAAAGAATTGTGTGAGCTTGGTTCCAAAGCAATCATCCAGGTGCCAGAAAGAGAGGACAGAGCCAGTGTGAGCACACCAGAAACAAGTGACTAGCATCAAGAGGTCTAAATTGTGGTTCTATTAGTCTGTCTTACTCAGAGCCTAGGAATTTTTTTTCTTTTGGGCCATAGGGCAAGGGTTAGTGAGTAGGGGAGTTTTAACTGATCTCTGCTGGAATCAACCTCTCCCTATTTGCTTAAGAACATGATCCAAGTTTAAATGCTTTAAAAACTCACGTTCCTATGACAGGATCCTCTGTGCTGAACCACTTCTATTCCATTCTTGCCTGAGATATGTCATTTGTTGTTCATTTCAGTACTTTCAGTCATATTTTACTCTTCATGACCCTATTTGGGGTTTTCTTGGCAAAGATACCTGAGTGGTTTACCATTTCCTTCTCAAGCTAATTTATGGATGAGAAACTAAGGCAAAGAGGGTTAAGTGATTTGCCTAGTCACATAGCTAGTAAGTGTCAGAGGCCAGATTTGAACTAAGAAAGATGTCTTCCTGACTTCAGACTTAAAGTTCTATCCACTGCATCATATCTTATCTCATTAGCCTGAATTATACTTTTCATTCTTTCACTTATGACCTACTTGGATTATTTTTGGTCTGGACTTGCAATATCATTTGTTTTGAGAATATCTAGAAAAAATTTTCATTCCAAGAGAGACTATTCAGTACCAGAAGAGAGAAATCCAACAACAAGCATTTATTAAATATCTTTTTAACAGTTCAGTGCTAATGCTAAGGATACAAAGGCAAGCAAAGTAGCTCCTGTTCTCAAGGAGTTTAAATTCTAATTTATAAGGACTTGTCTAGTATTATTCAACCACTATATAACAGAGGCAACACCTGAATACAGATTCCTTTGACTCTGGAGGTAGCCTCCTATCAGTTATATGATACAAATTTCCCACCTTTCATATAGTAATTATTAATTATGTATTTGGGGCAGCTAGGTGTCTCTATAAATAAAAAGCCAGACTTGGAGGTAGGAATTCCTGGGTTTAAATGTGGCCTCAGATACTTCCTAGCTGTTTGACTCTGGGCAAATCACTTAACCCCAGTTGCCCAACCCTTAACATTCTTCTGCCTCAGAACTGATATTGAGTTTTGATTCTAAGATGGAAGGTAAGGATTTTTAAAAATTGTGTGTTTGGTATCTTCAGTTGAACTGAATAATAGAATCACAGAATCCTTGTGTTGGAAGGGTACTTCAGATAACATCTAGGACCCATGATTTATTGAATATGTGAATTCTACCATATCCTGAATAAATGGACATCTATAGCCTTTGCCAAAAGACTTTATTTGAGAATAAACTGACTACTGAATTGTATTCCATTTTGCCTGGTAAATAATTGCTATGAAGTCTTGTCTTATCAAGACAAAATCTGTTTCTCTACTCTACTCATTGTTTGCTGCTATTTCTGCCTACTGGAATAGGAAGATGGCTGTTCTGTTTTGTAAAAGGTGGTCTTCCAAAAAGTTCCTTCCCTCAAGAAGTTTGTATTTTATTGGTCCAGTAAAACATTCACACAGTTAAGTCAATAAAGGGTAGTTTGAGGCTGAGAGGAAACATTAACAATCTAGGGAAATAGAGATGTCTTCATTTAGGAGTCAGGAGATGAGTTTGAATGGCTGATTCATATTGACCTTATAATTAAGTAAAATACCCTGATCATTTTTAGATAAATTTTCTACCTGAGAAGCTGGTTATTTAATAAGATGGCTAGATTATAAGATGGATAGAGTGTTGGGATTGTAAAGAACCTGAGTTCAAATCTGGTCTAGATGGATGACTCTGGGAGAGTCATCTAGTTTCTGTTTGTTTCAGTTTCCATATCTGCAAAATGAGGATAATAATCATCCCAACCTCCTAGGAATATTGTGAAGCTCAAATAATATAATAATTTTAAAATGCTTGGCACACAGTAAACACTCTAGAAATGTTAGGTATTATTATTATCAAATCAAATCACTTTTTTCTATTTTAAATTCACACCCAATGATCTAGTTTATAATGATATTTTGTATCTAAACTATTGTCAAATCTGTTATAATCTTAAAATGTTCTAAACATACAAACATTACTTCACCAAAGTCACTGACAAAAATGTTAAATAGTCCCTTGAGCATTCCACTGGGGACCTCCCCACCAAATGACATTAACCCATTGGTCTGCTCATCTATCTAGTTCACTATCACTTGACTGTACTGGCCCACATATTTTCATCTCATTTATAATAATAGCAGAAGAGAATTTCTCAAATGCCTTGCTGAAATCTAAGTAAACTGAAATCAAAAAAATCCCCTTAATTTGTCAAGTTAGTAGTTCTATTTTAAAAATAAGGAAATTGAAGTTAGCCTGACATCACATGTTGTCTTCATTCTGCTATATAACTAGTCATATGACCTTGGGAAAACAATTTATCTCTTTCAGCCTCAGTTTCCTCCTCTGTGAAGTAGGAAATATAATATTTGTACTCTCTATTTGATTGAATATTGGGAAAAACAAATGTTTTGAAAACCATCCATCTAGAACATTCCTATAGTCAGATTTTCCATCAATTATCTTTTCCTCTCACAATCACAACTGACAGAGTATTATGTGAAATCTCACTTATTTGCCTTTTTAACCTTCCCCTCCTATCTTGGTTCTCCTGAACCACACTTGCTTTCAAAAATAGGCATTTAATTTTTATTTTCAATTTTTTACCATTAGCCATGAAGGTGACAGCATATGAAGATTTTCCCTGATGGAATATATGGATGAGAACAATTTGTTCTAATGCTCTTGAAGGTGGTTGAAGCAGGAGCTGTGGCACACTTAGACCTTGGTAAGATATCAAGGTTGCCATGGCCATCCATTTCATCCTAGGCTAACACCAGTTATCCTGACTTCTGTCTTGCCACTGGAGTACTAGGATTCTGAAAGAGAGAGGGAAGCCAATGACTTTGTGCTACTCAGCCTCACTTAAATACAATTAATGCACACCAAGATATTCTATGATACATTTATCCTCTTCAAAAAAGTGTGTGTGTGTGTTTGTGTAAAGTAAAGTAATAAGCATTTATACTGTTGAAAGCATTAAAAAACTTTTTTGTAATTTAATCCTAACAGTACCTCTTCCAGGTAGATGTTATTACTATCTCTATTTTATAGTTCAGGAAGTTGAGGTAAACAAAAATTAAGAAACTTTTCCAGGTCACATCTGCAATAAATGTCTGAGGCCAGATTTGAACTAATTTCTTCTTATTCTAGACCTAATAGTCTTTTTAATATACTGCCAGATGCCTCTAAAAAACTTAACCCAGAATCTGACCCATAATGGGAACTTAATATCTTGTCCTATCAGTGACCCTGTATTGAGTGTTCAGGGAAGACTAGTAGCTCAGATGTGAGGGCTTTCTGAGCCTTTTCACCATTAGTGTCTGTCACCCAACTCTCCCTTCCAAGAAGCTGTAATATGCCTAAGAGCCACACATCCTGGTAAAACCATCTTGGCAGATAGGCTAAACAAGGTTGAGAGGTACAAATTTAGATTTAGATCAAAACATACATGTATATATACACATCTAGAGACAGACAGACCAATAGATAGACTGAAAGATAGATAGATAGATAGATAGATAGATAGATAGATGATAGATAGATAGATAGATAGATAGATAGATAGATAGATAGATAGACAGACAGACACAGGGGAAGGAAAGGATATATGTGAGTAATTATGTACATAAATATATGTATAGAAGAAGGGAAGAGAATGTATGTGTGTTATACACATATGTTTTACATTTAAATAATACTTTGCTCATAGGACTGAAGTAGGGATCATTTCTATTTTACAGATAAGGCAACTGTGCCATAGTTTTGTTTAATCTAAAGTACTACTGTTAGTGTCAAAGCTGGTATTCAAGACAACCTTGAATAAGGAGCCCAGTGGGACCTGCAATTGACCAAAGCAAAACAATTTTGTGAAATTTCATGATCCTAAGTAGTAATGAACTGGAGGATCAAGCAGTCAGGGTCCCTTGGTGAAGTAGTATGACGACACTTAAAAGTCAAAATATAAGGGAAAACTCCCATTTTGTCCAACTGCTATTTTAATTTGAGGAAATGTTCCTTATAATGACATTTTAGCACTAAAAAAATGAACCATAAAACCTAAATGCTAACATACTATTCCCCAGATCTATTTGTTCTGCCAACTTGGCATGCAATTATATATTTAAAATACAAATAAATATAATGAATAAAAACAGATTCTCCCTACCCTTACCAATCTTCCACCTATAAGTCAATACACAGAAGTTAAGGGTTTAAAATTAAAAAAACAAAAACAAAAAAACCAGATTCTCAACAACTTGTCAGATTGTAGGGAAATATTGTACCAACCAAAGGATATCAATTTAACAGAAGTGCTTATACTATGTCATGAAAAGCCTCATTAGTTTTTCTTTGATAATTAGCAATAAGTGCATTAAAAATTATTAGCCATAATGAACAAAGGAACTTTTGAAAAAAGTCCAGCATGGATTCTTATGGTGAGTAAATTAAAATGAAAAAGTCTCAAATAAGCAATATACACCTAATTTCACATAAAATGATGATTTCTCCCTTAAGATTAATTGTGGACTCCATTAATGTGAGGAAAATTTGATATGAATATCAATTTCATTAATAATATCAACATTAATCCAAAAATATATTTCTGTGGCTTCAAGGACTTGAGTAAAGACTACATCAGCAGTGACACATACAGAGGTACTTTTCTAAGGATATTATTTATTCAATACAACAATTAATCTTAGGTACATATATGCTAAAGATTTGGAATAATTTGTGTCATTAAAAAGCAATATATGGAATTATGAGCATGAGAAAACTTGTATGACCTGGATACAGAATGAACAAAATACAAATCTGGATGTAATTTACAGCATATTTATAATAATGTAAATAAAAAGATCCAAAATGCCAGCAACAAACTAATAAATTACAATGTTCAATCTTGTTCCAAGAGGACAGATAATGAAGGATTCCTCCCTCCTTTCAGGAAAGAGATTGGGAGGGGGAAGGGGATATAGGTATACAATGTCGCATAAGTTGTGAAGTTGTTGGAGGTTTTTCCTTAACTATTTTTCTTTTTTAGGAGGGAAACTTCAATGACGGAGAGGTGTTTTTAGAGAAATGACTCACATAAAAACAGGAGGCTTCAATAAATCTTTTTTAAGGGCATTAGAGAAAAAAGTAGCTTTAACTTGAGTATATGCTATCTACTCTTTCTTTTCAAAAGCCTAATAAAATGTACCCTTAATAAGAATTCCTAGCATATTTGGGTGCATGCTATGATTCTATTTTAACAGCTGAATCTTTTGGGACTGCATACCAGAAGAAGTATGCAGATATATAGAATCATAGATCTAGAGCTAGAAGAGGAACTTAAAAATCATTGAGTCCAAACTCATCATTTTACTGATGTGGAAAGGCAGGCCAGAGACATTGTGGCTTGCCCATGGTCTCATAGGAACAAATGGCAGCATTAGGATTTAAATCTGGTCCCTTTGTTCCAAAGTCTAACACTTAGGTAGTCCCAGTATCTCTAACCCAAGTACCACCCCACGGTGATAAAATTACATTGGAGGAAGGTATGAGTGTGACAAGTGTTGTATAACATCATCCTATAAATAAATGTCCTTTGAATGTCCAACTTCAACTGTTCAAGTGATCATGACTCACTTTGCAGGCTTCCATTGCTGAGATGGTCTCCATGTCACTTCTCCTCAGCAGAAGTTTTACATGACATTTTGATCTCCTGTTTCCCATGCTTGAAATGCTGGTGCTCCTTATCATTGTCTTTTAGAATATGTACCTTCTTTGAAAACTTACCTCAATTACTATCTTCTATAAAGAGGACTTTCTTGAGTTTCCTGTTGCTAGTACCATTCCATTTTAAATTATAGTAGAGTCCCCTTATCCAAGGATTGGTTTTCTAGGATCAATCACACATGACTGGAAGTTGGCCTGCAAAGTTCCTGAAATTAGCACTGACAGCTATCCACCCAGTGCTGATCTCTTTTGTTTTCACTTTAACTTTCTTTTTTTGGGGGGGTGAGGTGGAGGTAAGGGGAGGCTGCTTGACCTAAGGGAAAAGCGCAGGAGAAAAAGCACATATATATTGGGTCAGCAAATGCTTGATTATAGATTCAGTTCTGACCATCTACCAAAGGCCTTAGAATATATCTTCCATACCCTATGTACTATTTATTTTTATTTACTTCTCAAATATTGATTATGGATGGACTTTCTAGGTCACCTAATCTAACACCTTCATTTTATATATGAGGAAAACAAGGAAGCTAAATGAGTCACATGTTTTAACCCACATGTAAATTGTAGGGCCAGGATTGGAACCCAGGTCTTCTGAATTCAAGTGCAGTATTGCTTCCATTGTACTGTAAGTCTATCTTATCTCAATCCCTCCCTTCTCAAAATAACTTTGCATTGAATCTGTACATATTTTGTCCTTTCCTAAAAGAAGTTCAGGGCATAAACTGTTTTGTTCTCCTTTTCACCTTCCTGGTTCATATTAAAATAATAAAGTTTTTTTTTTTAAAACCTTGTACTTCGGTGTATTGTCTCATAGGTGGAAGAGTGGTAAGGGTAGGCAATGGGGGTCAAGTGACTTGCCCAGGGTCACACAGCTGGGAAGTGGCTGAGGCCGGGTTTGAACCTAGGACCTCCTGTCTTTAGGCCTGACTCTCACTCCACTGAGCTACCCAGCTACCCAATAAAGGTTTAATAAATTCTGTTTGAATGAATAAATCCTTCCAAATTGCTAGCGATGTGATAAATTGTATTGCTTAAATCTTGATCATTAAAATATTTTAAGGAAGCTTTTGTCTATACTGTAGGCACTTAGCACAGTGCCTGGCATATGTGGTTAGGTGCTTAATATATATTCATTGATTAATTGATTTAACAATAGGGAATGCAGTGGATTTATCCCTTACATCTTTATATGTTTAGAAGAGAGGAAAAAGAAAAACAAAAGAAAAGAAAAACAAAAGAAAAACAAGGACTTCCGGGTTAAGATGGCGGCAGAGTAAGAAGCAGCTCTTAACCTCTCCTGACCGAAACACACAAAACTCCTCAAGGGGACATAAAAACAAGTCCAGACGAATGGAGGAACCCCACAACAGGGCACAGCGTGGAAGGTACCTGGAATCGAGGCATTTCCATGCTATAAAGGGCTCTCACTAAATCGCGGGCTGAGCAACCGCCCCACCCCCACCCCCTCCACACACAACACCTGTAGCTCGGAAGCCAGCTAAAAAGAAATAGAGCAAGTTTGGGGCACCCATCGAGTCATTGGCAGCTCCGGGACCTGTTCCTGAGAGCAGCAAGACTTAGGACCCCATTAAGCCAAAAAAGGCACGCGAAATCTGAGCGCGCGGGAGCAGGACGTTGGGCGCAGAGTGCCGGCTGAGCAGAGCGCAGGCACTGCGGAGGCGTGGGTGGAGGCAGACACAGCCAGGAACTAAAGCCTAAGTGGGGAACCAGTGCAGACGGGTATACGACTGTGGAAGTAGCTCCCTGAGACTTGTAAAGGAACCTCCTGCAGAGGACCAAGCAAGGGAGCCCACCAGGGGGCTTGAACTTGGAAAAAACTAGAACTCAGACCTCAGGAGCCAATAGATCTCTGACAGACACTGAGCGCGAGGATAAACCTGAGAAGCTGCTGGGCTAATGATGGCTAATCAGTCACAGGAAGTTCAGAAGAGAAAGAATAATAACAAAAAAAAAGAAGTCTTTTACCCTCGACAGCTTTTACACAGAGAAAATCCAGACAACCGAGCAAACAGAGGAGGAGAACAAACAACCATCCAGACCCTCCCCAAATAAGGAAAACTCCTCACAAGCTATGGAAGAGTTCAAAACTGAGATTTTGAGGAAAATGGAAGAGATCTGGCAAGAAAATAACAGTTTAAAAGGTAGAATCTTGCAACTGGAAAGCTAGGCTCAGAAACCAAATGAACTGATAAGCAAATTGAACACAAGAAATGACCAGATTGAAAAGGAATACCAGAAGATTATGG
>NC_058130.1:609033811-609057736 GCF_016433145.1 Gracilinanus agilis | reverse complement strand
TACACCAAGATAAATTCAGAATGGGTGAACGACTTGAATATAAAGAGGGAAACTATAAACATGTTAAGTGAACACAGAATAGTTTACTTGTCAGATCTCTGGGAAAGGAAAGACTTTAAAACCAAGCAAGAGTTAGAGAAAATTACAAAATGTAAATTAAATGGGTGAAGGGGAAAGGAGGAGCATGAATCATGTAACCATGTTAAAAATGAATATTAATAAATGTTAAAAAAAAAAGAAAAACAAAACAACCTTTATACTAATAGTCTTAATTTCTTCTGGTCAGGGGTTCAAATCTAACTGCAACCTTGTGTATCCCTTTGGTGTTCAGCCTAGGAGATTAGTGGCCTGATAAGAATTACTTACCTAATTAATCAAGCGTATAGTCCCATTGCTAATGCTTCCTAGAGTGTACCTCATAAAAGTCACAACTAAAGTTTATGCCTCTAACAAAACAATTCATTCTCTTTATTTAAATTATAATATTTATTTCGGCAACTACGAATCTTTCCTTAATGTTTTATATTTTGTGAATTGAGTTGACAACCATTATTACCATGTAGCAGTTACTAAATAGAGGTATAATATTGCACAGTAATATATTTGATGGAATTTATATGGTTTTGGTGACATATTCCCTGACTTTATAGTCCAAAATAATGAATTGTCCTCTGAACCCCTTTAGCATTTGTGGTCTGAAACATTCAAACTCACTTAATAAAATAATGATTTGTATTACTTTACTAATTTATATGTGTAGATCTTATCTCCTCAACTAGATTGGAAACTCCATGAGATTACAATACCAGTCTTTCTTTGCACGGGAAACATAAAACTTATCTTAAAAAAGAAGGTAATATTAAGAAAAATTGGAAAACAAACAAAATGGAGTAAATTTATACTCCATTAAGAAGCACGTGGGGCCAAAAGGGAAGAATAACAATACATTGTAAGGAAAAAGAGGTTGGAGAGAGGAAATATTTAATACTCAAGTGCATTGAAATCAACTTAAAGAGGGAAAAATAATCAGATCCATTGGGGCAGAGAATTGATTCATGCCCTATAGAGAAGTAGAAGGGTAACAAAAGGACTGGTGGGGAGGGAAGTAACACTAGAAAGGGAGAGAGTGGGGGTGTGAATAGCTTAAAAAGATCCTAAAGAAGAATAAGAGAGGAATAAGAAGGGAGAGGAGAGAAAGGGATGTACAATAAGGGAGGGGATTAGGGGAACTGATTAAAAACAAAACACTGCTATAGAAGGAAATAGTGAAAGAAGAAAGGACAGGAAAAGAAAAGGGAATCAAAATGCCTGGGAATACACAGTTGATAATTTTAACTCTGAATGTGAATGGGATAAACTAGCCCATAAAACAGAAGCAAATAGCACAGTGGATTAGAAACCAAAATCTTACCATATGTTGACTACAAGAAACACACATGAGACAGGCAGAAATACATAAAGTAAAATGAAAGGATGGGGCAAAGTTTATTGGGCTTCAAATGAGGAAAATAAGGCAGGGGTTGCCATCATGATCTCTGACACAGGCAGAATAAAAAATAGATCTGGTTAAAAAAGATAGGGAAAGTAACTACATCCTAATAAAAGGCAGTATAAACAATGAAGAAATAGCAGTACTCAACATGTATGCACCAAACAGTATAGCTTCCAAGTTTCTAAAGGAGTAGCTAGTGGAGCTCAAGGATGAAATAGATAGCAAAACTATACTAGTGGGGGACCTCAAACTTCTCCTATCAGATCTAGATAAATCAAACCAAAGAATAAATAAGAAAGAGATATGAGAGGTAAATGAAACTTTAGAAAAATTAGAGTTAATAGATATATGGTAAAAAATAAATAGGGACAAAAAGGAATACACCTTCTTTTCAGCAGCATATGGAACAGTCACAAAGATAGACCATGTACTAGGGCATAGAAACATGGCAAACAAATGCAAAAAAGCAGAAATAATAAATGCAACCTTATCAGATCATAATGCAATTAAATAGTTATTAGTAAGAATAAATGGAAAGGAAAATAAAAAACAAATTGGAAATTAAGTAATATGATTCTCTAAAATAGTTTAGTGAAAGAACAAATCATATAAATAATTAATAATTTCATTGAAGACAATGACAATGATGAGACATCTTACCCAAACCTATGGGATGCAGCCAAAGCAGTTCTAAGGTGAAAATTTATATCACTGAGTGCATATATTAACAAATTAGTGAGGACAGAAATTAATGAATTGGGCATGCAACTTAAAAACTAGAAAATAAACAAATTAAAAATCCCCAGATGAAAACTAAATTAGAAATACTAAAAATCAAAGGAGAAATTAATAAAATTGAAATTAAGAGAACTATTGAATAATAAATAAGACTAGAAGCTGGTATTTAAAAAAAACAGTCAAAATAGACAAAGTAATAGTCAATCTAATAAAAAAAGGAAAGAAGAAAACCAAATTAACAGTATCAAAGATGAAAAAGGAGACCTCACCTCTAATGAAGAGGAAATTAAGGCAATCATTAAAAACTATTTTGTCCAATTATATGGCAATAAATATAGCAATCTAGTTGATATGGATGAATATTTACAAAAATATAAATTGCCTGGATTTACAGCAGATGAAATAGAATACCTAAATAATCCCATATAAGGAAAGGAAATTGAAGAAGCCATCAAAGAACTCCCTAAGAAATAATGGCCAGGGCCTGATGGATTCACAAGTGAATTCTGTCAAACATTCAAATAACAACTAATCCCAATAGTATTGGGATTAGTTGTTATTTGAATGTTCTTTGATGGTGATGGTTTAGATCAACATCTCACACCCTACACTAAGATAAATTCAGAATGGGTGAATGACTTGAATACAAAAAAGGAAACTATAAGAAAATTAAATGAACACAGAGCAGTATACTTGTCAGATCTCTGGGAAAGGAAAGATTTCAAAACCAAGCAAGAGTTAGAAAAAATTTCAAAATATAAAATAAATAATTTTGATTATATTAAATTAAAAAAGTTTTTGTACAAACAAAAACAATGCTACCAAAATCAGAAGGGAAACAACAAACTGGGAAAAAATCTTCATAACAAAAAGTTCTGACAGAAGTCTAATAACTCAAATATACAAGGAGCTAAATCAATTGTATAAAAATCCAAGCCATTCCCCAATTGATAAATGAGCAAGGTACATAAATAGGCAATTTTCAGATAAAGAAAACAAAACTATCAATAAGCATGTGAGAAAGTATTCTAAATATCTAATGATTAGAAATATGCAAATCAAAACAACTCTGAGATATCACCTCACACCTTTCAGATTGGCTATAATGATAGCAGGGGAGAGTAATGAATGTTGGAGGGGATGTGGCAAAATTGAGACATTAATGCATTGCTGTTGTAGTTGTGAATTGATCCAAGTATTCTTGTTGGCAATTTGGAACTATGCCCAAAGAGGTCTAAAAGACTTCCTTCCTTTTGATCCACCCATACCATTGCTGGGTTTGTACCCCAAAGAGATCATAGATAAAAATACTTGTAAAAAATATTTATTGCCATGCTTTTTTTGGTAGCAAAAAACTGGGAAATGAGGGTATGCCCTTTAATTGAGGAATGGCTGAACAAATTGTGGTATATGCTGCTGATGGAATACTACTGTGCTCAAAGGAATAATAAACTGGAGGAATTCCATATGAACTGAAATGACCTCCAGGAATTGATGCAGAGTGAAAGGAGCAGAGACAAAAGAAGATTGTACAGTGACTGATACACTGTGGTAAAATCTAATGTAATGGACTTCTGTACTAGCAGCAATGCAATGACCCAGGACAATTCTGAGTGATTTATGGAAAAGAATACTACCCACATTCAGAGGAAGAACTACAAGAGTGGAAACACAGAAGAAAAACAAAAGCTTGAACACGTGGGTTTATGGGGACATGATTGGAGATGCAGACTCCACACCAATTTGTTTGAAAAATAATATACAATCAATTACATGGAAATAGATCTTGATAGGTGACACATGTTAAAACTAGTGGAAATGTGTGTTGGCTATGGGGGGGGGTGATTTGGGTGGATGAAGGGGAAAATAAGAATATGAATAATGTAACCATGGAAAATTATTCTAAAAAATAAAAAAATTAATTAGAAAAAAACCTTATCTTTCAAAGTTTTGGGGGACTCATAGTCTCTCTGAGGCTATTACTCAAAGTATGCAAAACCATTTTTACACTATCATCCTGTGCAACACTTACCCATGTTTTTCCATTGTGTCATTTAAAATCACTTGGGATACTTGGAACTACATTTCCCGTGGTCCAACGGGTTTCCTGGGTTTCCTGTTTTGGATTACGTATTCAAGGTGAGGGACTGTTTTAAATTAGGGGGAAGTGACTTGGAACTTGCTCTTTAGCTACCTGAGTGCTCGTGGAGAGAAAAAGGTAAATGGCTGAGGTTATGTTGGAATAGGTTTCTTACAGGCGCGTGGTCAGTTTATCTCTATCAGCATGGCTTTTATTAAAATACTATTCTTTCTTTTGATCTCGGCCCTCATCATTTTTAATAATAACACCATAAATCCTCAGCAAGGTGACCAGTCCCTTGCTTGGGGCTTTCCTCTAATTTTCTCAACATAGCATTAATATAAAATGACTGTGTGGCCTGTATGTCAATTATACCTTGTTCCCATCACATGATTAGCCTATCACTTCTTCTGATGATATCCTTTTTTTATGGCCCTTCTGCAAAATTTTTCACTGGTTATATATTGCTGCTTTCTTTTGTCAACTGTATCTCTCCCTATTTTCTTTTTGATGATTTGCTTCTTAAACTATTCAGCTAAGTATTATAATTTGTGGTTTGTACCCATATGACATCATGCATACCATAGTTTGGACAGCATACGATTTTTTTTCTATTACGAAAGGTAGGCAATATTCTGAATACTTATATATTTCATTTAGAAATCTTTACAATGGGTATTTGCTTCATTGGCAGAGACCTGTAATCTGTTTGCAGTTAACAGCACCTTCCCATATTCATACATCAAAGCAGCCATGTAGTGATGAATCTGTGTTCATGTGGGCCAGGTTGGAATAAAGATGGACAATGCATGCTGGGAATCATATTGCTAAAAGCAGAGTATTCAACTCAATGGTACCATGCACAATGATAGGTCCCCAGGGTTGGAATTCCTTCAAAACTATCTTCAGTGACACTGGGGCTGGCAAGCTTGTTCCTAGAGTACTCTTCATAGACTTGGAGGTAGTTGTGATTAACAAGGTTCAGATTGGCATCTCTAAACAATTGTTCCACCCTGAATAGCTGATCTCTGGCAATAAAGATGCTGCTAATAATTATCCTTGGGACTATTATACTGCTGGGGAAGAAATAATTGATCTCGTATTGGAGAGTATCAGAAAACTATCAGTCCAATGCACAGGGATATAGAGATTCCTGATATTTCACAGGTTTGAGGGCAGCACAGGTTCAGGTTATACCTCTCTGCTGATGCAAGAATTCCAAGGTAGAGTTTTCCATCTACCCAGCTCCAAAGGCATCCACAGTTATAGAAGACTTTATAATTCCACCTAACCACTAATGCCACATTGGAACACTTGGCCTGTGCCTTCATAGTTGACAGTAAAGCAATTTTTGATATTTAGTTCCAGAATCTGGACATCAAACACCCTACCTACTAACTCATTGGCCAGATTGTTTCCTTTATCACTGCCTCCCTGCTCTTTGATGGTGCTCTCAATGTAAACCTCATAAAGTTCTAGAGCAATCTGGTGCCTTATCCTGAAATCCACTTCTGCCTTGTAACCCACTCACCCACTGTCTGTACTGAAAAGGCCTGTCCTGAGCAGCTCTTTGTAGCAGAGATCTCCAGTGACTAATCTGACCTCTCAACCAGGTGGCGAAGTGTGACTCTTGTCATTGCAAATACTTGCCTTGCTTCATGGTCTACAGAGGTGTTGTGGTATCCAAGTATGTCAGTTCTAAAATTGCCACAATAAAAACCAAGAAAACCATTCAGTGTTTAGACTAGTGTCCTACTAGCTTCAAAGTTGAAATGAATTACCAATCCACAACCATGGTACCTAATGAAAACCTAGCTGGGCAGTATGATGCTAAGTAACACAACTACCATTCCCAAAGTATGGACAACTCTAGATCACAAGTTTGACCATAAGTACTTAAAGCAGGCATCTATACACTGGTATGTAGATGGAGGCATAGATGAAGGAGAATTCTCTGAACCCTGAGAAGATTTGATTTCCCTGCATAAGGATTCTGAGGAAGCAGTCACAGACTCCATAGAGAGAAACAATGGAGAGGAATTCTAGAGGACATCCAGCAACCAAGGCCATCTACCATCTAGCCTTGTCCATCTTTTGTATCTTTAACTTTTTCTTCCACCCCAAAATAAAATCTTTTCTTAATTAAATTTAAAAAAGAGATCATTACAATGTTTTAGGACTAGATGCATTCAGGAAATAGAATCACAAATTCATAGCTCTAGAGCAGGAACAGACCAGAAATGTTCAACGCTAACCTCATTGTTTTACAGATGAGAAATTGAGGGTAGCATGGGTTAAATAAGTTGTCCAAGATCACAAAGATAGTAAAAATGAAAGGAAGGATTTTGATTCATAATCTCAGACTTTAGAGACAATCGTCTTTCTGTTGTACCAAGGAATATCCAAGAGAACTTGTCATTGGATAAACTGAATTGGTGAAAATAATAACTGTGAGCGTCATAATAGCTGGGATATTTTGAAAGAGACTTTTAAGGGAGTGGCATGGCAAGATGAGAATCAGTTTCTTTTTTGATGATTGTATTGCAATGATAGTTACCAACAAATACACTTTGAGCTCATACTGTAGACTTTTTCTATTTAGATACCTAAGAAACAATCTTTTCAGGTTTTAGTCCAATTTTTCTATAGGCCAAGATTCATGTAAAAGGAAAGTTTAATTTGTAAATTGAACTAT
Organism: Gracilinanus agilis; assembly: GCF_016433145.1. Classification (NCBI taxonomy): domain Eukaryota; kingdom Metazoa; phylum Chordata; class Mammalia; order Didelphimorphia; family Didelphidae; genus Gracilinanus; species Gracilinanus agilis. Next base: position 609,050,731 of record NC_058130.1, on the reverse strand, counting down.
CCTAATACTCAGGATTGACAGGAACATCAGAGGATATAAATAAAGGATGTAATAACTTTTATTTCTCTTGTTTAAAGTTAAAATCTTTTCCTTCATCATAATGAAAAAAATTATCTTATATGAAGTCTCAATGATATTCCTTTCAAATTTCTAGTCAAACTCCCATGGCTTTAACTAAGCTATAACTGGAAACATCTGGGCCTGATCTGTTTAACTTATTTTATGTCCACTTATTCTAAACCAATGTTCCAGTCTTATTTAAGAGAGATGCATTATAAATGAAAATTAGCTCAATTTTCATGTGTATGGATTTCATTGGAGTTCCCTAGTCCTGACAGCATATTTGAGGTGCCCTAGGTCTTTCTCAAAATTTTTAATTCATCATTCATATTAGTCTGATAAATAGGTATTGTATTCTAAAAATGCTGAGGAGATGCTTTATTAGATGTTTTTTGGAGGGTCAGGAAGAGTTTGATACATTTGAAAATAAAATACAAAACAAAATGAAAGAAATAACTGTCCTTAAAATTCCTAAACAAAGAAAGTAGATTTATTTCCTTGCTATAATGTAGTTCCATAGTGTAACGAAAGATATTTAGTCTAAGGGGGAAAAAGAAAGAAAGACAGACTAGCAAAAATTCAGAGAAGGAATAGTAGGAAGTTCTCTTATAATCCTCAAATAGATTTCATTTTACACATAGATTGAAAACTTGATCATCTATCTAGTATAAGCTCACTAGTTATAGAAACTATCTCCTCCAATAAATCAGATAATTAGTTTTTCATTAAATACTTGCTATTGTCATACTCAGTGCTAGGAGCTGAGCTACCTAGACAAAAATGAATCAATCCCAGGCCTCTAGTAGTTTATATCCTCCAGCTGAGGATAATGTGCACACATTGTATACAAAATGAATACAAGGTAATTGGAGAGCACAGAAGCAGCTAATGCAATCATGAAAATTCTCATATAGAAGGTAATGTTTGAGCTGGGTTTCTAGGGAAATTTGGTTTTCTTAGACATAAAGGGGGAAGGGAATACATTCTGGACATGGGGTATAGTTCATGAAGGGTCCCAAAATGAGAACTAAAACAGATGGAAGCCAGAAGACCAGTCAAGTTAGACCAAAGAGTGCATAGAGGGGAATAATGTATATAAATCTGAAAAGGTAGGTTTAAAACAGATCATGTATAGGGTTTCTATGAAGACAAAGATATTTGTCTTGAATTATGGAATTAATACAAAGTCGCTGAATTTAATTGAGGTGGAGAGCAATATGGTCAGGTATGTGCTTTTAGAAAATCACTTGGGCTGCTGGATGTAGAATATCCTGTTCTAATGGTATAATTTCCAGACATTCTGACCACCCAGGGGGTAGCAGTATTAAAGGAAAGAAAGGAGAATATTCAAGAGAATCTTTTTTAGCTGTCAAGAGAAATCTGATAGAGTTCAACTTATAAGAAAAATAAATTTTCTCATGTATTTCTAATTTTGGTAGCAGTAAAATAACTACGCCATCTTTATTCAGGAACACTAGAAGACCTAGATATCAATGTAGTCTATGAAGAGACATGAAGATAAGGGTATGTACCCCCTACATCTGAAATCTCAAATATGTATACATAATCCTTTCATTTGACTATAAAAAGTCAAAAAGATAAGCTAGGATTATGAACTAAGAAACAGTAAAATGCCATGTTAAAAAAATTACTTATAGGAGGAAACTCCTCTTCCAAAAAAATGATTAGGAACTGCTTATATACTTTTTTTCAATGCCTAAACTATGTTCTCTCTCAAGCTAAGAGCTTGTATTCCAATTGGGACCCTGGAGCAAATTTTTTATAGCTGAATTATAAGCCCCTGAAAATAGAGATTTATAATGGAATCACTGGAAAACCTTAGCTAATGGTCCTCCACTACCCAGTGTTGGTTTAATGAAGGAAGGTTCTCTGAGATTTTATATCAGATAAAGTCACTACTAAGACAAAAGAAAATAAAAAAAGGAAGGTTGGAAGGTGGGAATTTAGGTGAAATGTGAGGACAACAGTTTACCCCTTCCCACAAAAAACTGTAGATTCTAAATATTTAGAGAAGTAAACAACCATCTCCTCCATCCAATGCATTAGAGCAGTGTATAAAAATGTAAGGTAGGAACCATCCTTTGGGGAAATGATGGGTTATTAAGGTATGGACTTTAATATCATTGTCAATCTATAAAACTTTTACAACCTAGTCTTATTTGCACAGAGATTACATCCCCAAAGCTCAGTGCCAAAGACACATGTTAATAAGCTCACAACTTTTAATTAAGCAATATGTATAAGTAGATTCCCATTAAGCTGTGATTTGTGGGCTAGTTCATTACAGTGGGTTCCAGCCACCAGACACATATTCAATACAAATCAAGCAGTCTGCATATTATCCAGCTTAATGTGAGCCTACTTGGGATATTTTATCACCAGTTCAGATTAGTGGTTTTTAGAAACTATTTTTTTTTAAAGATTGGGGGCAGACACCAAAACCTAATGACCCCATGTTGCTTATTTAATGAAATGACTCATCTGCCTTGTTTATTTGCATTTCATCATATTTACTCACATAGATAACTAACATTGATTCTGCTTCTCTGGTCAAAGGACCTAGAATTGGGGAGAATATAAGCCTAAAGAGGACAGCCCTCTTTGAATTTGTGTTTTGAGTCTGGGGAGAATGGATTTTCATCTCTCCATATAATTATTCTGCACACCTTTACTAAAGGCTCTATTTGTGACTGGACATTATAACCTGAGTCAAGCCAGGAACCAAAGATTCCTAGGTATTTGAAATGTTTATGTCCATTTTTTCCTACTGCCAAGAGAGTATAAATATAATTTTGACTCAGGAATAAGCTGCTTGTTTCAGTTTATATCTGTAGCAATATCAAAACAATAAAATAATAGTAATGAATACCTGTAAATGTTTTAATATATTGTGACATATTTAAATAATCACAAGATCAGTACCAATATATTACAGAAATCATAATTTTAAAGCATCAAAATGTGTACATTTATTAAAAGTAATATTAAAATGCCCCTTGTTGTGCATCTTGTCATGCATTGATAGAGGCAGCTACATATTTTTTCCTAAATCAATCTCTGTGATACTTAGAGGAACAGAAAATAAGTTTTTCAGTTAATTAGGACAGAAAGGCTACTAGCTCTCTCTCAGGTCAGACATTCCAGACTGGAATAAAATGTAAGCTCAGCTCAAAGAAAGAATCTGGCAAGAGACATAAAACAAAGTTCTTCTCTCCTACACATATAAAGAGTGTGAGTTCTTCAGATTCAAACAGAAAGTTGGGATCTTTCTGTTCTTTTTTTTTAATTTCTTAGAGTATAAGAAGGTATAGCCTATTTATTTGGTGTATATTTCTTTTTTCTAAAAAAATATGAGAGTTATCTTATGGTGGTGAAAAATGATTTGGTCTTAGAGGTGGGAAGACATGGTTTAAGTTTTGTTTCTATCCATATTGGAAGTATTACTCTGGACAAGGTATTTAACCTCTTTCTGCCCCAAGGCCAGGCTCTAAAACAATAAATTATGGAGATAAGGTTAATCTGTTTTGGTAGAGGAAATTCTCTACCAAGATTTTAATCCATATTCTAATCCCAGGAAAGGTGAATGGGTGGGGGAATAAATACTATGAAATATGGAGACAAGTATACATATATTTAAACAAAAAAGGGTGAAACATACTAATAGGAAATCATAAGCTACATAATATTCCATCAATAGAATACATGTTTTATTCATTTCATAGACTCTTTTCTCAGTGAACATTTTAAAGAGTATAATAATCATACACAACTTACTGAAAATACAAGACACATTTTAAAATTTAATCTGTTTTATAAAAAATTTCAATTTTTTCTTACTTATAGAAAATCAAAAAACAATAACTCAAAACCTGACTTGTAGTATTTGATGATCTGGGATCCTAGAATGAGTTGGCTCCAGCTCACTCTTGAGGGAAGCTCACTCTTTTTGACCATGATTTAGTTCTAAGTAAAAATAATCGTGATAGTCCAGAGACTTTTTCCCAGTCTTCATTCTTTTTGCTTTTTCTAAAGAAATGTAATAGTCAATAATTCTTTACTTCTCAAAATTTTATCATTTGTTATCTTTCATGACACATCATTATTCTAATTCTTGAGCTACTTACCTCAGTCTCTTTACTGGTTTTATTTGGTTCTCTAAATGTGGGCATACTCCCATGAATTCATCTTCAGCTCTACAATTTTTTCAAAATAATTCCAATTTGGTGATGGGTCTTGCTATCATGGGTTCTACTAATATGATTAGGTTGAGGTCTCACAAGTTGTATCACTCTAAAGTTTAGTTCTTCATTGTCAACTACCCGCTGGACATATCACCTGAATATCCTACTATCATTCAAACTCATCGTGTCTGAAATTAAACTTATTTTTTCTCTCAATTGAGTTTCCTGTCCAGACTTCTTTATTGATACTGTAAAGGATGACTTAAAGAAAGACATCCCAGTACAATGAAAGAAATTGAATATGTGAGCAGAGTCATTATTCATATTCTTTGAAATACAGGCAAGAATGGGATAGAAACTAAAAAAGCATAAGTGAGAAAATGTCTTTTTTAAGAAGAAATGGAGTTTTGAAATAGACCTATCATTAATCTCTAAGAAAATTCTAGGTTATTTTATTAAATAATTGGTTTGTGAGCAGTTATAGAACATTGAATTGATTCACTAAGAAGTTGTGTCAAGCAAAATCCTTTGTTTCTTTGTTTTCTGAACTTCATTATTAGACAAATAGTTCAGGTCCATATATTCCAGACATAATGTTTCAGTAAGAGTCAGTCTGAAAATCAGTAAAAAAACCAAAACTAAAGTACTATTTCTAGCTGTGATATCTTGAAAAGATCACATAAATTCTCAATAATAGGCAACGTTCTGGGACAGCAAGTAGAAGAAGGGATGTGTTTTAGATAGAATAAGTTCCTCTCTGGGAACTCCAAAGAAATCATGGTTCTGGTCCTCCCTGAAATTGCACAAATATATTTGTTTCTCTATGTAAATGCATACACATATGCAATTGCATGTATATTCCATATATCAAAATATATGCAAGGCATAGTTTGTCTCTGATCACTTGATTTCCTAAAGTATTTATACAGAGAGAAAAATTTTAAACTGGGAAATCAATTCCTTACTTAGAAATGCAACCTAAACACATAAGAAATATTTTACTAAAACAGAAATCTTACACCCACAATTTAAAATATATGTGGGCTTAACAATCCGATAAAAGAAAAAGAGAAGTAGATTATATAATAAAACAGAATCCCACAATCTGTTGTTCATAGGAAACATATCTAAAGAACAAAGATATAATTAGAGTCAAAATGAGAGACTAGAAAAAAATTTATTGTAAATCTGGTAAACCTAAAAAAATACACTATCGAATAGAAATAAAATAAAATTCACATTATTAATAGAGATAAAGAAAAATTCTAAATATTTAATAGAACCACAAACTAGACCCAATATCAATATTAAATGCGAAAGTAATAAGTAGGATAGCATATACATTTAGAAAGGAATTTTTACATTATAAAGAGGCTTATAGTAACAAAATGATGGCAGGGGAAAAATTCTCCTCTCTCAGAACTGGAGAAATCAAACAGAAATAATATCAAAAACAAAATAGAGTTCTAGACAAGTAGAAGATTTAAATCAAGAAGATTTATGTCATATTCTGAATGGAACCCTTAAAGAATCAGGATCCTATCTCACATTTACAGAAAGGGAAAATCCATTAGGATCCAGAGACTTTGAAAATAAATGTAACAAAACAGAAATATTTTTTTTAAAAATCTCACCAACCATAACAAAATAAAAATAGTAATCAATGTTGAGAGTATTAAATAGAGTTAGTAAATAAAACTCTAAAAAGTTGATTCAAAAATAAAATTTTAAAAAGCATTAAAAATAATAATGTTAAGCTAACATATCCAACTTTCTAATATGTAGCTAAAGCAATCCTTAGAGAAAAAAAGTTGATATAAACTGACATTTGACAAAATATAAAAGAGCATTAATAATCTGATTAACCTGAAAACTAACAATTTATGTGAGCCAAAATAAAAACAAAAATGAAAATCCTGAAAGATAGAATATAAATAAAAATTTAGATATCAAAAGTCTATAGATTTGATGATTGAAACCAAAAGCTAGTTCCTTGTGTAAGATTTAAATAAATATTCAATAACTTCAAATATTATATTTTATAATATTTATTAATAATCACTTGAAGTAGAAGAAAAAGGAAATAGAAGTAAAATCTGAGTAAAACTCCCCTGCCTCTCACCTCACCCCACCTCCACAAAACATGATCAGGGGAAAAGAGAACAAGAGGGTGGAGCTACACAAAATTTTATCTCCAAAACATAAGGACATAATGTGAGAACAAAAGTGGGATGCTGGGATTTAGAGTCTTGGGGAGAAAATTCTAATTATACACTTGAGAGCATTAAATTTTTTGAAAGGTAAAAAAGATAATAAAGGAAAATAAAATTAACAAAACTAAGATGAACTAGATGAAATCCCATAAGAAAGGAATAATGAAAATAGCTATCAAACACACTATATATTGTTGTATTCAAACAAAATGAGAATTCAAAAGAAATAAAACATTATTTAAATAAGAAAACTATGTGGAGACCAATTAGACATCTTAGGTAATTGGATCTTAATAAAGGAAATAGAATTAGCTAGAAAAGAACTAACAAAGGAAAAAACTCTTGGTCCTAATTTTAATTAAAAATCTATTGTAAACGACATTAATTTATTTTTTTTAAACCCAGTATGATACAGTTACATTCATACAAGTTTTGCACAAATGCTTCAATTTTAGGAAAACACAATATAATTATGTTAAAAGTAAAACATCTATAAACAAATGACTATATTGTTAGATGTAGAAAAAATTTTGACCAAATAAAATACTCATTTAAGCTAAAAATTCTGACTAATATAGTAAAGGAAGGATATTGGATATCATGAAATTTATCTAGGCAGCAAAAGTTAATATCATAAGCAGTGAGGAAACTCCAGATAGTCTTCCAATAAATGCAGGAGTAAAGCAAGGATGCCCTTTTATTTGACATAGTTCCAGGAATGCTAGTAATAACAATAAAACAAGATGATTGTTGAAGTCAAGGGGCAAGAGACCAAGCTATGCAAAGACATGACAGAATTATGCAAAACTGCTGATAACAAGATCCTTTACTTTGAAAATGCTGGAGAATTAGCAAATACTTTAATGATGGCCCTTAATAGCTTCAGAAAAGTTACAAGCAACAATACAAACCTGCAGAATTCAAATACATTTCTGTGAATGTATTAGGATATTATTCTGTGAAACCTGAACTGATATTAAGTGCATTTAACAGAACCAAGACAATTGCAGCAATATAAATAGTACAATAATAAAATAATCAAAATTGAATCTTTGGCTCTAGGAATATATTTAAGAAGGTATCATCCCTCAATTAATACACACACACACACACACACACAAATAAAACATATTTTTGTAGAGGTGGGGAAATATAGATATGAGACTATACATTTCCAGACTTTGTGAGATGTTTCTGAGTTGTTTTTTTAATTTTAGGAAACATCTCTTTTTTATTATAATGATGCTAATCTGAGAGGGGAGTGAAAGAAGGCTATGTTGGGAAATATAGACAATAGGTATTAATAAAATGTTTTAGAAAATATTTTCATATTCTTTAGAATTAGCAAAAATATCTTGGGAACAATTGGAATAGCATATCAGGAAAAAAGGATAGTAGGTATATAATTTTCTTCCCATATGGTTTTAATTTCTTCTGCCAGGTCTTCAGTAACATTGGGACAGTGGGGTCTCAGTTGTATATGTCAATCTTCTCACTCCCCTTAAGATAAATTTAAAAATGTTCTAGCCATGATATTTTTTTCCAGTGCGAGAATGTCTGCTGAATCAAGTGAGAACAATTTAATCAAATTTAGAAAGAGTAGAATTTTTAGAGCTATGAAAGAAAATGAAATGATACTAAACAAAATAATGTATTGGAACTGACCAAAAATAGTTATGACAAATGTTTGTTTATTTAAAAAAAAATAAACTAAACTAAACTAAAATAATTTAGAACTTATTCAAGTTTAAGACCAGCTCAATGAGGGAATCCATTCCAGTCAAGCATTTGAGAGGGAATTGTCTGGGCAAAGAGGAGAAAAGAAGAGAGTATGTTGGCATAATTGAGGGAGCAGAAATATATATTATCAGGGCAGACACAAATACAGTGAGGCAATTTCAAGAGCAGATGACTTCCAAATTCCAATCTCTACAATGAATTCCCTATCCCAACTAAACCACTCAACTAGTTTTTCCACTAATGTAACAAAAGTGTTACAATATATATGTATTTGGTTAGTTAATTCCTAGTACCTGGAATGTCCTCCCCATTGATTGTCTATGAAGAAAGGGCATAGTCATAGATTCTGTGAATATAAAAGTCATAGTCCCAACAGAATGCAATACTTCCTTTGTATTAATTCCAATACCTAATTCTTCAGTGGAGTCTTCCCAGGTCACTCCAAATTTCACTGATCATTTCCAATTGCCTATACCACTTACTACCTGTGTGACTAATTTTAACAATTAGTATATGTTTCATTGGTCTTATGTTGTCTATCTTGTTTTTCTAACTAGAATGGAGGTCCCTTGAAGAAGGCACCATGATTCACATATGGTTGGGTTTTCAGAGTCGAGTACAATGACCTTACTTAATTGTCACTTAGTACTTCTGTTGTTAATAATGCTAATATGCTACTGATATTTAATAAAAATCCTAACTAAGCTGATATGCTCATAATTGCTAACAAGCAGCTGTATGTGATATCATTTGTTTCTCTTTATTAAAATAACAATCTGTAAAACCAAGAACTGAACTGAAAGTTATAACCTAGTTATCAAGATGGTGGCAAAGAGTGCCTACTGGCTGATTTTTGAATCTTCTTCAATAGCTTTGAAGAACAGCTTCTATATCTTTGAAACAGTAGAAATATGATATATGTTTGTCAACTGTACTATTGAACTAAGACAATTTGAGAAACACATAGATATACAAAAAATGATTTTCGTTGATGAAATACGGGAAATCATTCATCCCTAATATTTCTAGATAAAAATATTCCAAGTATTGTTTTCATTTTCTTTTTTGACATTATTACCTTGTTCCCATTATATACATTTGTTTATATGCCAGCATTTCTGCCCAATAAACTATAAAATTTTTGAAAGCAGAAAATGTATCACACATATATGCATATATGTACATATATATAAATATATGTGTGTCTAAATATATATTTGAGCTGGAATAGAGATTGTATTCCAGCTCATATGTATGCACAGCTCCCAGAACTCTTTAAAATGTATATTAAATTAACAAATTTTATTATATATTTGTTAAATTAAACCAAATGAAATCTAAAATGAGGAAGATGAAAATCAATTAATGTCAAATAAAGTAAGCTTTCAAATCAAATATGTTACAGGACCTCAAATGCAACAATTAATTTATAAACTGGGTACTTTTTCTTAATAGTTATAGAGAAAAAACTAGGATATGTATGTAGCTCAAACTACAGAGGAATAGTAGATCATGTCTGCTAAAGGATTTAAATACTGGAACTATACATTTTTTAATAGAACAGAAATAAACAGCATAAAAACTTTAAAACTAAAAGTCTCGCATAGCCTTAACATCTAATTGGTAATTCTTCAATATACTTTCTGTTCTTTGCAAATATGCAAATCATTCAACATCAACCCCTCCACCTTTGACTCATTCAGTATCACTCTAAAGTATTTTCTTCACCAGTTACTTAGTAGTCGAGGTCAAAATCAATACTCAAATATATTATAATCCTATAGATACCCAAAGCCACAATTATCTTCACCTTTATTTTAAGTTTTGTCTTCATACAAGGAGATGGTAAATTAGTGAGATGAGTATTATCTTATAGACTATACTAATAAGTAATTAAATAACAAATGAAGGCAATATCTAAAAAGGATATGAAAAGTGGTTCCACAAGAAAGCTGGGGAAGGAAATAGAAGGTGCACCCTTTCCTCACTCTACAGGACTTCCTCCCAGAAAGGCTGGCCCTTGACAAAACTATAAAATCAGCAATATTTGTCTTTAGCACACCTCAGACTTTGCCTTACTTTTCCCTTCCCTTAAAAACCCATGCTCTTCCTCTCATATTTGGTTATCATAGTTATTATTATTAATAATTATCATTATTGAAAAAGTCCTAGAATGAGATGAAAAAGGTATCTTACACTAGTAAGGAGGCAGGAATATGGCAACTTTGTCTAACAAGATGAACATATCTAACATATGGAAATGTAGGGGGACTTTAACTTCTTTAATATGTATCTAAAAAGACAATTGCTATCCAGGCTCTTGGAACTATTTCTCTGAGTATTATCTGTTGATTTATTTACAAGAAAAGAGGCCTGAGCATCACAAGAAATACAGCTTCCAATGGAACACTCCCATGCTACGATTGGTGATGTGATAAGTAATTTTCTTTTAATGCCAACACATAACATTTAGCACCATATTTAACCAAGTTATGAAAATAACCAATTTTTCATCTACTTGCTTAACTGGCACCCAATGTAATAGATCTAGTGTACCCAGAGCTTAATGCTAGACACATTTTAATAGACCTCACTTTTAAATTTACAACAAGCATTTAAATGTTTAATTCCTTCATATTTATATCTTTATTCTTTAATAACATTGTACCATAGATAAATAAGCTGTTAAAATAATAAGAGCACAGTGGGTACCTAAAGAAAGTGAACCACTGAAAAGATCTTTTTATTTACAGTTTTCAGTAATGCAACATAAAATCAATGTAAATGAGAAATGACAGACAACTGAAGTTTCACTGTTAATTGATATGAAGTGGCCAATAGAATCATGATGGAAAAAGATAGATGCTAATCAAATATATAGATAAACTGTTTATTTTACTGAGTTTCACAAAAAAAATTAAAATGCTAAGCCTGACTCATTTTTATGAGGTACAAGATACTTTTTCTGAAATATTTTTTAATGAGTAATTCCATTTAAATATGTTCCCTTCCACCTTTCATTCTGAAAGAACATTTTCCTTCCTGTGGCTGTAATACCCACATTGCTCTACTTATTGCTGTCTTTGTTTGAGACATCTCTGTGTGATGGGATACTCTGCTGACCTGAATCACTTCTATGCCCGTGATATATACATGACTCTGCTCTCATAAAGAGGAGGGAGTGAAAAGAAGAGATAGAATGGAAGGTTCTAGAGAGTAAGGAATGCTCCATTTTTGTTTTTATATCTCCTGTCCCAACCAGTTGATACTAAATAACATTTTGTTGGGAAGCATTCACTTCTTAAAAAGAATCCAAATTCTTATCTGTCTTTCTTGGAAATAAATATAGCTAGACATTACTAGATAGACAAATGCCTCCAGCAGTCAAGTTATCATGTATGGAGCAACTAAAATAATTTCTATGAGAGTTCAGTCTCTTAAGGTGATAGTTATATGTAAGCAGGTTCCCTAGAAAGCTATACTGATATTTTGAGTCATGAAAGAATCTTAAAGATGTCAAATAAATAGATGAGAAAAGCTTTTTTAAAATCTCTCTTTGCTCCTTTTCAATTGCCTTCTTTTATTTTCTCTTCCTCACACCCCCTTTTTCCTATACCATTTGGGGATGGAATGAAGAGAAAGAAAAATAAAATCTTCATAAAAATACTCCTAAAAAAGCAAAACATAATTTGCCATATTAGCCATGTCTCATTGGCCATATCTCAATCTACATCTTGAATTCACTGCCTTTCTCTCAGGAAGTGGTTCAATTGCTTCATTTTCATTTTGTTAGAACTGTGAGTTATCACTGAATTGATCAGTAGTCGCAAGTCTTTAAATTTTTATTTCTTTATTATGTTATTATATAAATTATTCTTCTCATTCTTCTTATTTTCTTCTGCATCAATCCATATGAATTTTCCATTGGAAGAGAATTAAAATGTATATTCATATAAAATTTAACACAACAATTATATATGATATATAATAATATAATCCATAATATAAATAGCAATATAAAATGGATATAATATAATATGTAAATATAATAAATAACATAAAATAAATAATAATATAAAATTAATTAATATATGTATATATACACATAACCACTTGTAGGACTGAAGTGTTTCATTAATGCAAATATAAACCTATTGGGAAAAATTTTTAATAACTTAGGGAAAACAAAAATGAAAGAAACAATATTTCAATGTAAGTTTTTTTAAATTATAAAACAACATGCATGCTTGCAATACATCTTTCAGTTGTTTAGTTGAGTTAAACAGTAAATTATGGTGTCATTCTTTAAAATACAAATAATAATGTAAGTCTATTATGCTCTTCATGAAGTATTTATGGTAGAAGGAGAAGTTTTTTCTGAAACAAAAAAGAGATCAGAAAATATTTAGTTCATCAATTACTCCAATTTATATTGGTTATACCTGTCTATACATAATCAACATATTAATTATAGATGGAGAAGTATGTGTCTCCAAAATAGTCTTTATATGAGAAAGTTTGGGAAATGCCATTAAGAAGCCACTGTAAAGAAATATTTTTAATTAAAGTAGAAGATACTAAATAAAAAGGTGAAATTAATTTTGACAATTTATATCTACTTCATGTTACAATAAGTATTTGAATTTTTAAATTCAATCAAAAAAGTGGCAAGTCATTAAAAGTTCGCTAAACTGACTGTCTTTATACCCCACAAATGTTATTTAAACTCCTATTATGGATAGATCATTGTGTTCGATTAAATAAGGCATCACAGTTGCTCTCTCTAGTTTGTACTCTACTATAACATGAATTTCATTTCTCAATTCAGTCAAAACAGTTGAAGGATCTGTTCAATGTAAATACATGTTAAGAAATAAATGCCTACATTCCAATAGACTAGTTTTTCTATGCTTTTAAAAAAATGTCAGTTTTGTTCAATAGACCCAGGTATAACATTGTTAGTATATTTCTCAGTCTTTGATCATTTTTCCTTTGGTATTTTAAATCTACTGTGTGATTATTTTAAAAGAATGAGGACTAGACTCTCAGAGAACAGTAAGATGGCAATAAGAATTGAATTACTTAACCCTGATGTCATTGAAGAGCTTTTGTTGTTGTTGACAGACAACAGATAACATATATTTAAGTTTATTTCAAAGAAGTTATCAAAGTCCTTATTTATTACTATCAATAATGAACATGGAGATCATGGGAAATTTCTAGTAGAATGTAAACTTCTGGAGACCAGAGTGAGGTTGCTCTTCCTGTTCTGACAATAGAATCATATACATAATAATCATTTAATAAATGCTTGTTATTTGAATTGTTGAAGAAAGGTGGCAAAAAGAACAGAGGAATTAGCATATTTGAGGCAACCCTCAATTATATCACAGATGAATAAAAATGGATAACATCATCATCTACAAGGGAAAGTATATTATCTATACTCAAAATACAGAGCAAAGACTATCTCATTTGCAGTATTTTTATCCCAAAATTTTAGCAGAGGGTCTATCATATAGTAAATGTCTAATAAATATTTTAATCCAACCATCTATTTATGAGTACATATATATGGAGATATATATATATATATATATGTATGAATTTTTTTCATTACAGTAGATTTAAGATGTTTTGCCACCCAGGACTTACAGTGGGATTAAAGTAAAGTTCAAAGACAATTTTGTCTCTCCATTTAATTAATATAGATATACCAATCATATGGTTCTCTCCTTTAACTAGAAACTGGCTTATATCTTGGCAGATATAACTTCAATATCAATAAACATTTATAAGATCCTTAATATGTTTCTAGCCAGGTTCTGTTGACTAGAAATTAGAGAAGACCATATTGACACATTTTATTTTGTTCCAACTCATTTCTACACTATTTTTAGTTCCTGCCCTTTGTGGTTAGTAATGAAAGTTTAAATTTTCTGAAATTATGGTAAGAATAACAATTCAAGGTAGTGCTTAAAATGGTCTAATTGATTGATAGAGGATAGGTAATTAGACATATCTACACATATATAGATATAGATATAGATTTATAGATCTAAAGAAAAATTCTACCTGATATGTAAAACTCAAATGTACATATTGACATAGTCTATATACTATGCATATATAGATTTAGGATAGATAGATAGAGATTGAGACATAGGGAAATAGAGATAGAGATAAAGATATGGCAGCTAGGTTGTATAATGGATAGAGTTCTGGACTTGGAATCAGGAAAAAATCCTCTTCATTAATTCAAATCTGGGCTCAGACACTAGTTGTGTGATCTCATATGAGTCACTTAACCTTATTTGTCTCAGTTTCTTCATCTATAAAATGAGCTAGACAAAGAAATGGCAAACTACTCTAGTATCTTTACCAAGAAAACTTAAGTGGGGTTGTAAAAGGTTGGATATGACTGAAATGACTGAATAACAAGTACAGAGGTAGAGCTAGAGATACATGATTTCCCCAAATTCAGTGCAATTTAAAGGTATTAAAGGTTAAACTGTCCAAGGCCTTTTTATAATCCCATTTTAAATATTGACTGTTAACACCATCTTAAAGCTATTAAAACTTAGCTGCCCTAAAATTTTGAGATCTTTTGGCATAACCATAAAGGTATATTAAGAAACATATAATACATATTTAAATATCTAAGATTCTATCTCCCTTTATTATATAGACTACATTGTGCTACATGATTTTTTAATCATTTGACTTAGAATGATTAAATGTTATATTTTGTCATCTATATTCCCCTTGCATTCTCATTCTTCCACCAAAATTGTTGTCCTTTTTGTTGTTGTTATGGCTTAGATTATATAGTGGAAGGCTATTTCAACATGACAAATATTTACCTACAAGGCTCAACATGATACATATACAGAGGAACTTCTGACCATAAGAGTTTGTCTAGCTTTGGTTGCTTATAAGATACTAGGATTTCTTGAGCCCAACCAAAGTTTAGACACTCATATCTATTTAGATGACCTAAATCACTTTTGGGCTGCTAGGTTGAATGGTGGATAGAATGCTAGTTTTGGAAATAGAAGATTTATCTTCATGATCTAGCCTCAGAGACTTACTAGTTACATGATTCTGTGTAAGTCATTTAATCCTATTTGCTGAAGTTCCTCATCCAGAAAGTGAGCTGGAGGAAGAAATGGCAAACCACACCATCATCTTTACCAAGAAAACACCAAAGGATTAAAAAAGTGTCAGACATGGCTGAAACAACTCAAAAATAACAAAAACTTTTTAATCCAAGATAAGTACATACTTTCCTACTTTGAAGAAATATTTTCCTTTTCTTTGCTCTCAGGCTTGGAGGACTCTTTCAATATGCTGTCCATTTCACATATATGTTTCTGAATAGCTGCAGTCACTTCTCTCTGTAGAAAACTTATTCTAGTAATGTCACCAAATGCCTGAGGGTGAAAATACAATAATGAAACCAAAATATATTAATGACAGTGGAAAATATAGGGGATTTGCAATAAAAAGACCTTGATTCAAGGCTTCCGGGTTAAGATGGCGGCAGAGTAAGAAGCAGCTCTTAACCTCTCCTGACCGAAACATACAAAACTCCTCAAGGGGACATAAAAACAAGTCCAGACGAACGGAGGAACCCCACAACAGGGCACAGCGTGGAAGGTACGTGGAATCGAGACATTTCCAAGCTAAAAAGGGCTCTCACTCACTCAATCGCGAGCTGAGCAACCGCCCCACCCCCACCCCCTCCACACTCACCTATAGCTCCGAACCCAGCTAAAAAGAAATAGAGCAAGTTTGGGGCACCCATCGAGTCATCAGCAGCTCCGGGACCTGTTCCTGACAGCAGCAAGACTTAGGACCCCATTAAGTCAAAAAAAGCACGCGAAATCTGAGCGCGCGCGCCGGAGCAGGACGCTGGGCGCGCAGAGTGCTGGCTGAGTAGAGGCGTGGGTGGAGGCAGAACTAAGCCTAAGTGGGGAACCAGTGCAGACGGGTATACGACTGTGGAAACAGCGCCCTGAGACTTGTAAAGAAACCTCCAGCAGAGGATCAAGCAAGAGGGCCCACCAGGGGCTTGACCTTGGAAAAAACCAGAATTCAGACCTCAGGAGCCAATAGATTGGGAACAGACACTGAGCCCGAGGATAAAGCTGAGAAGCTGCTGGGCTAATGATGGCTACTCAGCATCAGGAGGTTCAGAAGAGAAAGAATAATAACAAAAAGAAGAAGTCTTTAACACTCGACAGCTTTTACACAGAGAAAATCCAGACAACCGAGCAAACAGAGGAGGAGAACAAACAAGCATCCGGACCCTCCTCAAATAAGGAAAACTCCTCAAAAGCTATGGAAGAGTTCAAAACTGAGATTCTGAGGAAAATGGAAGAGATCTGGCAAGAAAATAACAGTTTAAAAGGTAGAATCTTGCAATTGGAAAGTGAGGCTCAGAAATCAAATGAACTGATAAGCAAATTGAACACCAGAAATGACAAGATTGAAAAGGAATACCAAAAGATTATAGCCGAAAACCAAAAGATTATAGCCGATAACCAGTCCCTAAAGGCTAGAGTCGAGCAATTAGAAACCAATGATCTCTCAAGACAACAAGAACAAATAAAACAAAGTCAAAAGACTGAAAAAATAGAAGGAAATATGAAATATCTCAATGAGAGAGTGACAGACCAAGAAAACCGGTCTAGAAGAGACAA
>NC_058130.1:609033030-609033727 GCF_016433145.1 Gracilinanus agilis | reverse complement strand
CAGCAAAATTGCCCTGAAGTCCTACAACAAGAGGGCAATATAGACATCGAAAGGATCCATAGAACACCCACCATATTCGACCCAGAGAAGAAATCGGTTAGAAATATTATTGCCAAATTCAAAAGCTTTCAAGCAAAAGAAAAAATCTTACAAGAAGCCAGAAAGAGACAATTCAAATATCAAGGAGCACCAATCAGGATCACACAGGATCTGGCAGCCTCCACACTAAAAGACCGTAAGGCTTGGAATACAATATTCAGAAAGGCAAGAGAGCTGGGCCTGCAACCACGGATCAACTACCCATCAAAATTGACTATATATTTCCAGGGGAAAGTATGGGCATTCAACAAAATTGAAGAATTCCAGGTATTTGCACAGAAAAGACCAGGGCTGAATGGAAAGTTTGATATCGAACCACAAAAATCGAGAGAAACCTGAAAAGGTAAATAAGTTACAGAGGGAAAAGAAAGAAAACTTGTAATTTTTAAATTTGCCTTTTTAAGGGCCTCAGTGAGATCTAATTATCTGTATTCCTATGTAGAGAAATGTTATGTTTAATTCTCTGTAGTGAACTCTATTCACTATTATAATATTCATTATTATAGTAATCAGAAGAATAATTTACAGGGTGAGGGTGGAACACTAAATAATCTAAGATGGCATGGGGGATGGGAAAGAGGGGGTGAATAGTAGGGGA
>NC_058130.1:608908255-609028033 GCF_016433145.1 Gracilinanus agilis | reverse complement strand
TGCAGAGCGAAAGGAGCAGAGCCAGAAGAACTCTATACACAGAGACTGACATTCTGTGGTAAAATCGAATGTAATGGACCTCTGAACCAGCAGCAATGCAATGACCCGGGACAATTCTGAGGGATTTATGGTAAAGATGCTACCCACATTCAGAGGAGGGACTGCAGGAAAGGAAACATATAGGAAAAACAACTGCATGAACGCATGGGTCGGGGTGGACATGATTGAGGGTGTAGACTCGAAACTACCACACCAATGCAACTACCAACAATTTGGAAATTGGTCTTGATCAAGGACACATGACAAAACTAGTGGAAATGCGCATGGGTAGGGGGGGTGCGGGGGGGGGGTTGAAGGGGAAAGGAGGAGCATGAATCATGTAACCATGTTAAAAATGAATATTAATAAAAAAAAAAAAGACCTTGATTCAAGTCCTGCCTCTGCCCTTTAATATGAATGTTACCTTGGGTGAATCATCTAAAATTTGTATGTCTCAGTTGCTTCATCTGTAAAAAGGCATGGGAAGGGGCAGCTAGATGGCTCAGTGGTTAGGAAAAAATCCACTGAACTGTCTATAGTGATATGGAAATACTGTGATCATATTGGTAGAAGAAGTATATACAGGAATTAAATCATGAAACTTTGGAATATTTAACAATAATAGTGGATGAGTATATAACATTAAGATTCACAAAATCCTGGGGCAACTAGATAACTAGTGGATACAGTGCTACGCCTGCAGATGAGAAGATTTGGGTTCAAATTCTACTTCAGACACTTACTAGCTCTGTGATCCTGGGTAATTCACTTAACCCCAATTGCCTTGCCCATTACCACTCTGCTAACTTGGAACCAATACTGAGTATTGATTCTAAGACAGAAAGTAATAGCTTAAAAATAAAGAATGAGGATTGATTTGATTGAAGTAGATGGCCTCTAAGCCCAATTCTAGCTCCAAATCTATTTTTCCTAAGCATGAGCATTACTTTCTTTTCAGCTTTTTTTGGTTGTAAATATCATTACTTGAAAGTTTCCTTTTCTATGACATTTTGTGCTGTCATATAAGAATGCCATCCACATTCTGTTGCTCCACAGCAGCTTATAATTTCGGTTTCATAGATCAGTTCCATTTCTAGCTTTTGTAACATTTTTATAACAGCTCTGCCAGAATATTATCAAGACAGAATTGTGTAAATATAGCCACTAACACAAAACACCGTGTCATGATTAGCTATTTAAACATACGTGAAATGTGAGTTCCTCTAATTCTGCTTAAACCATAAAATGCCAACATTCGCTTATGTGACTGGCAGGTTCTTTGTTGTCTTTCATAATTCAGGATATGATCTGAGGAGAAAACAACAACAGCAGCAAGACATTCCTTTGAATAAGAAATCATTGTCTCCAGAGAAGCTGCTGTATATACAGGACTGATTACCTTGGAATATAACTAGCTTTCATGCCAACTTCATGTTTTACTTGTCACACAAAGTTTGAGTTTATGCCTCAGTTGTTTGTAGTAAGCACCAATTTTACTCACTTCCCATGTCTTTCCTACATTTTGAAGGAATCCAGTCTTCAAGAATGCCTATGTAGGATTTCCCCCTCCATTCATGTGTTGGCAATAGCAGTGGCTAGGAGGGTGATTGTTGTCAATTTCTTTCTTTCTAACTTTTTTCTTTCATATTTATACATCTATTAAGATAAAGTTGTATGCCAAGATCAAAATAGAAAGATCCAAAACTTCCTTATAGTTCCACTTACAAAGACATATGCTTGCACAAGCAAATACATACACACACATACACACACATTTAGTTCATAAGACTCAGGACTAAAGTAAATAGAAAAAGTCTGAAAAACAAGTCCTCTTAAACAATTATGAGTAAGGTCCATTGAGGTTTTCTTTAAAGGAGAAACTCAAGTCAAAACAATAAAATTTAACAAAAACTGGTCTAAAAATGTCTGAGAAATTTTAATTTTACACATAGCATTTTATTTTCTTAATCATTAAGTCTCACTTTATTGACAGGCCTTAGGGTTTTGCTTATCATTTAATTTTCTTTTCAAGAATTTTCACAAAATAATGTCCTAAGCTTTTAGAGGCTAAAAAGAACTTAGAGCTCTGATAGCTCTATGAATATTACCATTAATATGGTGTGAGTGGACTCTTTTATTCTTTCTATGTACAACTCATTGTCGTTTTCAATAACTGAGATGATTCCTGTCTGAAGTGATCTCTCTTCTCCAAATTCATACTTTCTGTATCCTTAAGTCAAATCTATTATCATTTCCCTTTGTAAATTCTAAAGGATGGGCCCTACATATTATTCCCTGAATATATTCTCCCACCTTTTCCATTTGCATGGACTGCTTCTCATATTGAAAATGCACTCATTCCTGACATATTTGAAACTTAAAATCCTGTGTTTCCATCAATGCTCAGCTCACATAGTCTCTCTTACAAAGACCTTTCCAGTTGCCTCTATAATTTTAATTCTCCATATTAATAAATGTTTAAAAAATTTTAATTCTCTCATCACTAATGCCAATTACTTTGTATTTTAATTTGTATATGTTAAATATTTAGTTATCTATAAACAGGCATTCTTCCAGTAGCATGCTTTGATGGGTTTTTTTTCTTTGTTTCTTTTCTTTACTCTTCTTTACTCTTCTCTTCTTTTCCTTTTTTTTCTTTTCTTTCCTTTTCCATTTCTAATGTATAGTACAGTAATCCAGGGACTTCATTAAGTTTTATGAATCAATTGAATTTAATTATAATGCCTTGCATTGTATTTAGATATGTACATGTGATCCATTGAAAAGAATATTGACTTTGGAATTAGACCACCAGCCTCCAATCCTGCCTCTCTTACCTGTTGTCTGACACTGATCAAATTCTCTAATTTCTCTGAGTCTCAATTTACTTGCATATGAAATACAAAGTATTAGACTAAATGACCTCTAAAATCTCTTCAAATTCTAATTCAATGATCCAATGATAGCCTGTCCAGAGAATATTGGAAAAAAAGTAGATTTAATAGATATGGTTATAGTCATGATTTATGTTGACTATAGAGATTCCATATTGTATTATTGCTAATTATGTAACATTTCATAAAAAACTGGTGGTTGTTGAATGGAAATTTTACAAGGAATACTTTTTTTTTCCACATCAAGGAAACTTTACCAAAATTGGTTATGTGCTAGAACATAAAGATGCTATAACATGCAGAAAGTCAGAAATATTATATATATATATGTATATATCTTTAGTATTCAAAAAAGAAAACATAAAAAGGGAATGACAAAATAGAATAAATACATGGATCAAAAAACATAGAAAGTATAGTAAAACATGAAAATAAAATAGAATATCAAAATGTGTGTGATACAACTGAAGAAGTTTTGTAAAGACAGTATATCTAAATACTTATTTTAATAAAAGAGAGAAATAGGAAAACTTTGATTTTAACAAAAGACTCAATAAAACTCCATAATACTGAAATATGTATAAAACAAACATCTTAAAATTAAGAGAAGTGATAAAATTGAAAACGAGACTACTGAGCTTCTTTACTAAGACTGCTTTTGTGAAAAATCAATCAGTAAATAAACTATTATTTATTTTGCATGCTATAAAAGAGAAAAGAAAATGAAATGACCAAATCAAATGAAGATAAAATAAATTTATTGGAAGTAATTTTATGATATATAAAAGGAAATATGTTACATCATATTTATATAAAAGAATGCCTTCAATAGTTTTTTCTACATCATTGCTTCCTCATTCTATATTTCTGAAATTAATTTTTTTTCTTAATAATATGATTATACATCCCCAACTGCATCTATCAAAAATGAGCTGAAAAATGAACTGAGGCAAATTTTACTTATATTTCACAATCAAGTTAGGTCCAAAGTCTAGATTTTTTTTCCTTTAATGCACTAAATAGTAATATACATGCACTTACAGATAAAATAATATTTTATTCCATTTATCTTCAGTTCAATAATCATACAGATATTAGGGTATCATGAAAATACAGGATCTGGTATTTTCCAATGACACTTTAGTTTTCAGGGCATTTGTACACAAGTGTTCACTTTCCAAACACTATAACTTAATTAAAAAGTTGGCCCCAAATAGAATTCATTTGTTTTATCAGCTAGTATAGCTGCAAGGTATTTTTTCATAGGTTATTTTTTATTCAAATGAAATAAGTTAATACAGTTGTTGTAGCACTTATAATTTGACTTTGTGGATTTTGCTGCTGATTACAAGGGGGAAAAGTTTATTTTCCAATAAAAGATCACTATCACTTAAGGTCTCATGACACACTTTTACATCAGTGAGGTTTGCTTTGTAAGTCAGTCACTAATAATTGAATTAAACAATTAGCTAGTTTCAAGGGCAGCAACCTAGCAGCATATTCTGGTGTTCTATTGCCCTGAGAAGGAAATAAAGTAATAGCAGGCAAAAATAATAGATGTTGCTCCTAGATAGTTTTATTTTTAAATATAGTGCTGTAAATAAAACTAAGGTGAAAAGTTATTCTATCTTAAAAGACTGACTGATTGTTTATGAAAACTATCTGGCTGTGAAGAGGCTATTGCAATTCATGTGAGTGAACAGATACGCAGATGAGTGAAGTGATTAGTGCCACCCACATGCAGAATGTATAAGCAAGAGGAAAAAAGATGTGTCTCCTTTAACACAGAAATAAAGCAACACGCATAGTCACTTATACTTGTTTTTATATTTATTCAATCACGCAGTTTGATACATGTATACAATGAGCAGTATTGTTTAGCATAAAATGTAGATTTTTCTAATTGTCAGATGGACTTATATTCTGTTTCCACAAAGAAAATATTCTAATTTTTTAATTATTTTTTATTTTTTCCAGATTAGATGTAGGTACAATTTTCAATAATAATTTTCTGATATTTGTGATCCAGGTCCTTTCCTTCCGTCCAACCTTTCTATTTTCTCCAGAATAGCAGGTAATCTTATATTGGTAGTACATGTGTTACTACATAGAGATCCTGCTCTATAACCAGAGATTTATCTGAGTGGCCTAGGGTGGCCGTTGGATGTAAAGAACAAAACAGATTGGAAGCAAGGCTTATTAGCTCAAAGTGCTCCAAGGTACAATGGAGTCACCAGTTTATTATATAGAAAATTAAAGATCCCCTTCCCCCCAAAGCCCAAGAAAGTTTCCCAGAATTACACAGAGCAGTATTTTTACTATAGTCAAAACAAAAGCCTTAGACATTTCCAGCTGTAGATAAAACCTATGCTAAACTATCAACTATATGTGTTATCATTAAGTGAAGTCTGGGACATTTTGCTAGGCTGGAAAGCCCCTGAATTTCTCAACCTTGATGGTGTTAAAGAACATTTTTGAGCCTCATTATTTTATTTTAATTCTGGACAAAATGCCCCTGCTAATGGCTCGGCCTTGGCTGTACCAGGCAGCCGTATTCTTGGCCAAAGGGGAACAGTGTTAACCCTCCTCCTGCTGGATTACTGAGAGCCCAAAGCTTTTTCAATAAGACAATATTGTTTTTTAAAGAAAGGTGTGAATTATGAAAGGAATCAAAAGAGGAATCTCATATTTTTATCTTAGATAGTCCATTCCAGTCTCATACCTGATTGTAGGGAGAAAAGGTCAATGCACAGCTCTGCTGATCTGTATTGATCTTTTGATGGGGTCCAGATAAAAATATCTATTTGAGATTCTAATTTCTCTTAAAGGCTTCCCATATTACTATACAACATATTTCCATGTTTCCATTATGTTGAGAAAGAAAACATATCACTTACAGTAGTGAAAAAATCTTGGACACCATATAAAAGAAATTACCATAGAAAATTGTCCACATATTCTTGAACAAGAAAATAAAATTGAAATTGAAAGACTCTACAGATCACCTCCAGAAAGAAATCATCAAATCACAACCTCCAGGAATATGATAGCTAAATTCAAGAGCCTCCAAGCCAAGCAGAAAATACTGAAAGTTGCCAGAATGAAACAATTCAAATACCATGGAGCTGCAATCAGGATAACATAAGACATGGAATATAATATTCAGGAAGGTGAAAGATCTAGGTTTGCAACCTAGGGTCATCTATGTAGTAAAATTGAGTATGTTCATTCAGGAGAATTCAGTTAGAAAGAATATGTCAGAGCATTCCTGAGGATAAAACTGGACCTAAAGAAAAAATTTGAAATCCAAACATGGAAACCAAGAGAAGCTTAAAAAGGTAAACAAGAAAGAGAAAATTTAACAGTCTCAATAAGGTCAAACTGCATGTATTCCTACATGGAAAGAGGATATCCGTAATTCTTAAACATTATTCTTTGTAGAAGATCAAATAGAAGGAATATACTTAGACAGAGGTTGGGGAAGTAAACTAATTATGATGATATGTTATGCAAAAAATCAAGGAGTGTAAAAGAGAATTACAATTAGAGAAAAGGGAGGGAAGAGACGGAATGAGGTAAATTATATAATACAAAGAGGCATCAAAATTATTACAGTGGAAGGAAGGATAAGGTTGGTGACAGGTAATGCTTAAACTTTACTCTCATCATAACTGGCTCAGAGAGGGAATAACAACCATACTCACTATAGTATAGAACTATATCTTACCCTACAGAGAAATAGAAAGGGAATAAGACAAGGAAAGGGTGGGGAGGGGGTAATTAAAGAAAGGAGGAACTAGGGAGTGATAAAAAGCAAATCACTGGTGAAGAGGAATGCAGTGAAAGGGAATAGAGGAGGATCAAAATGAGAAAATAAGATGGAGGGCAATACACAATAATCATAACTGTGAATGTGAATGGGATGAATTTACTCATAAAATGGAAGCAGAGAGCAGAGTGTATTAAAAACCAGGATCCTATGTTGTTTAAAAGAAACACATTTGAGGCAGGGTGACTCATACAGAATAAAGGTAAAACACTGGGGCAGAATTTATTATGCATGATCTAAAGTAAAAAAAAGCAGGAGTAGCAATCATGATCTCAGACAAAGCTAAAGAAAAAATAGATCTGATTAAAAGAGATAAGGAAGGAAATCACATCTTGCAAAAAGTACTAGAAACAATGAAGTAATATAAATATTAAATGTATATGGACCAAGTGGTATAGCATCTATATCTTTATTTATTTTCCTAATCTTGGGCTTTTTATTTAATTAATTAATTTAGGATATTTCCCCATGGTTAAAAGATTAATGTTCTATCCCTCCCTTCCCTCTACCCCCTCCCATAGCCAATTGCACAATTCCACTGGGTTTTACATGTGTCATTGATCAAGACCTATTTCCATATTATCGATACTTGCACTAGGGTAGCATCTATATTTTTAAAGGAGAAACTAAAGGAGTTTAAGGAGGAATTACATAGTAAAATTGTACTAGTGGGGGGCCTCAACCTTCCCTCATCAGATCTAGATAAATAAAACCAAAAAATAAATGATGTAAGAAGTAAGGGAAGTGAATGAAATTTTAGAAAAGTTAGAGTTACAGATATCTGGAGAAAATTGAATAAGGATAAAAAGTAATTTACATTCTTTTCAGCAGGACATGACAAATATTAAAAGATTGATCATATGCTAGGGCATAAAAACATTGAAATAAAATGCAGAAAAGCAGAAATAATAAATGCAATAAATGCAAAAATGCAATGGTTCTTGGAGAGGCAAATTAAAAATTATTTGGAAACTAATCTAATTCTTCAAAACTTGTGGATTAAAAAACAAATCATAGAAACAATTACTGATTTCATTGAAGAGAATGACAATGAGGAGACAATACATCAAAATTTATGGTATTCGGCCAAAATGATACTCAGAGGAAAATTTATATCCCTGAGTGCCTATATCAGTAAAATAGAGAAAGAAGAAATCAATTACTTGGGCATGCAACTATAAAAACTAGAAGAAGAACAAGTAAAAAATCCCCAGATAAAGACTAAATTGGAAATCCTAAAAATTAAGGGAGAAATTAATGAAACTGATGGTAAAGGAACTATTGAACTAATAAATATGACTAGGAGTTGGTTCTTTGAAAAAAATGAATAAAATAGATAAAGTATTGATTAATCTAATAAAAAACAGAAAGAAGAGAATCAAATTATCAGTATCAAAAATAAAAGGGGGATAACAACTCTAATGAAGAGGAAATTAAAGCAATAATTAGGAACTATTTTGTGCAATTACATGACAATAAATATAACTCTAGGTGAAATGAATGAATATCTACAAATATATAAATTGCCTATATTAACAAAAGAGGAAATAGAATACTTACATAATCCCATCACAGAAATGAAATTGAAAAAGCCATCAATGAACTCTCCAGGAAAAAATCCTCAGGGCCAGATAGATTCACAAGTGAATTCTATCAAACATTTAAAGAGCAACTAATCCCAATACTATACAAAGTATCTGACAAAGAAGGAGTCTTTTCATGAAACAAATATGGTACTGATACCTAAGCCAGGCAGACAAAAAACAGAGAAAGAAACCTACAGATTAAGCTCCTTAATGAACATAGATGCAAAAATCTTAAATAAAATACTAACAAAGAGACTACAGCAAGTTATCACAAGGATTATTCACTATGACCAGGTGGGATTTATAACAGGAATGCAAGGCTGGTTTTATATTAGGAAAACCATACACATAATTGGCCATATCAAAAATCAAACTAACAGAAATCACATGCATCTCAATAGATGCAGAAAAAGTCTTTGAAAAATAAAACATCCTTTCCTACTGAAAACACTAGAAAGTATAAGAATAAAATGACCTTTCCTTAAAATAATATGTATTAAAGAGACTCCAGCATATATTGTCTGCAAAGGAGATAAGTTAGAAGACTTCCCAATAAGATTAAGAATGAAAGAAGGATGTTCATCATCACCATTATTATTTAATATTGTACTAGAAATGCTAGCAGTAGCAATTAGAGAAGAAAAAGAAATTGAAGGAATTAAAGTAGACAATGAGGAAACTAAACTATTACTCTTTGCTGATGAAATGATGGTATTCTGAGAGAATCATAGAAAATAACTAAAAAGCTATTGTAGATAACCAATTTATCCTTAGTAAAGTTGCAGGATACCAAACAAATCTATATAAATCATTAGCATTTCTATATATTTCCAATAAAAATCAGAAGCAGGAGTTAGAAAAACTCCATTTAAAACCACTCTAGATAACATAAAATATTTGGGAATCTATTTTCCCAGACAAACATAGAAGTTATATAAACACAATCACCAAACAGCTTCCACACAAAACTAGATCTTAACAATTGAAAAACATTAATTTCTCATGGGCAAAATGAGGTAATATAATAAAAATGGCAATCCTACCTAAATTAATTTATTTATTCAGTGCCATATCTAATAATCTAACAAAAACCATTTTCGAGAATTAGAAAAAATAATAAATTCATCTGGAAGAACAAAAGATCAAGAATATCATGGAAACTAATGGACTAAGTGAAGGATGGTACCTTAATAGTACCAGATCTTAAACTGTACTATAAAGCAGTGATCATCAGAACAATCTGGTACTGACTAAGAGATAGAAATCACCAATCAGGTTATTTTGATAGGAAAAAATTAATAACAACTCATCAAATAATCTTTCCTAGATTCCTAACCCAAACTACTCCCATGACAGAACATAACAGTGCCTGCCTATAACACCCTTTGGTTCTTTATATTTGTTACAGTTGATGAGAGTGTTTGGGAGCTAGTCTCCCAAAGTAGAGAGTGGGTAATAGTGGTTAAAGCCCATAAAACTTAATAGGTACAAGGCAGGAGAGGAAGGAAAGAATACTGTGAAAGAGAATGGAATTCTAAATGTCACTATGAGAAAAAAAAGGATTGTAAGGTATAAATAGAAATTTTAAAATATACTTAGCATTATATTTAAATGGCTAGAAAAGAAATAAATTAGCATTCAAAATATGGAATAATATTGAAAATTAGAAAAAAAAGAAACTTTAAAAACCTACACAACTGATAAGCACACTTAAGTCCTTTTTTTCCTTTTTACAGACCAGAATACTTTTTGTGGCATTCAAATATATCTTGCCTTCTTGCCCTTTTTTCTTTACTTTATCACAATAGAGTATAAAAAGAATAAAAGGAACTGTGTTCTTATCTGATCTTTGTTCCTTACTCCCTATGTGACCTTAGACAATATCCTTAATCCCTCTATACCTCTGTTTCCTCATTTGTAAAATGAGGGGTTGGACAAAATGAACTCCTAAATTCCTCCCAACTATCAATCTATATTCCACTGGGGAATAAGGGTAATTTTCTTCAGAAAAAAAAAAGCAGAAAAATAAAAAAATTGAGTATGTCTGCTAAAGTACTATTTATTCATTGTGAGAAGCACATTTCTTCCTTTTCTTCTTTTGTCATGCTCAAAAAGTGGCTTCTAAAGCACTTTTTGGAGTCCTTAGTATTTTTTCAAAAGCCTTAACTCTTCTGTCTGGATTTTCACCTTTCCAGTAGAATTCACTCCTCACTTGCATTCATCTTTAATTAGGTGTCATTTTCTTATCTCTTTTAACCATCTTTTTCTAATCTAAATTCAACAGGATAGCCTTGCATTTATCTTATATTTTCATGATATCTCACCTTTTTCTTTCTTTTTTGTAAAATTTGAGTTTATCATATCAAAATATCATTTAATCATTAATAGAACTACTGAGTCATCTTTTCATTTAGTTTATCTGGCCATAGGATCATCTCTGGTTTTTCTTTTCCAAATTGTTCCAAATTGGAATTATTTTTTTCCCTAGAGCAGAATGTTCTTATGAAATTATCCCCCAAATTCTTTTCTATCCATATTATGATATGAAATTCACATTCTCTTAAAATTCTCATTTTCCTTACTGACACAACAGTCTATACTTACTAGCAAGAATTATCTATGAAGCAGTGGTTCCTTTCACTCTTTCCTTTGCCTTTTGAAAGATGTATCTATTAAGATCTCAAGAATTTGTCATTCACACTGTTTCTTGGATGACAGTGGTTAAGAAATAAATGTCTAGGGATAAAGTTTATTTTATAGACATTGTGATTTAAGGAAGAATAAGGTTAACAACCATACTCAGAAGACACTGAACTAAAGTATAGGCTACCAAGACAAATATATCAGGAATTATTACATTATTAACTTTTTTATGTGTTATTTGGACCAGATGGACATCAAAGTTTTTTTTGTTTGTTTGTTTGTTTTTTCACTTTTCAAAACCTGTTTCTGTAGATTCTCTACCAGTATTCCAGAAATGGAATCATGGAGTCACTGGGGACTCTTTAACCTTCTGATGCAGGTAAAAATTGAGCAGTCCTGAGAATCCTCAAAAACTGATTTCAAATGAATTATTCTAGAAAAAAGTATATGTTATAGGAAGAAATTTTATATATATGTACATATATGTATTTATGTATGCACGTATATATATGTATGTACATATATATATATATACATATATATCAAAATAAAAAGGTGTTAAGATTATTTTTGTCACATATAACAGAAACTTTCAGTCTGAAAAAATGAAAGATCAGAAGGAGAATGTGTGTGTGTGTGCCAGCTCCAGGCATTCAGCTAAATACAAGTTCCTGACTATTTTCAAGAAGTTCACATTTTAATGGGGGAGATAATATGCAAACCAGTACTCATGCACAAGATATATGCAAGGTATATTGGAGGTGATCTTAGAGGAAAGATTCTAGCAGTTTGGGAGGGCAATAAAGGATGCTTGCAAAATGTACAATTTGAACTTTGTCTTGAATATAAGACTCTTGATTAAATAACTAGGATGAAATCTTAAATCCTACATCAGAGGCCAGATTTGAACTCAAGTCTTCCAGATTTCAGATCAAGGACTTAATGCACTCATTCATCTAACTGCTGTCTCTTTCCATTGTACCTTCTTGACATTTTGTTATGCCAATTATGTTATAAAAAAAACCTGTAAATTAATAACAATGATCACTTATTGAAGCAGATTCGATAATGAATAGCACAGATATTTGAAATTCAAAATATATGAAGACTGAGCTTCTATAAAATAGATAAAAATTCAAATCTATTGGCCAGCTAATTATTATGACAAAGTATACTTTATCGAGTTTATTTAAACTGTAAATAAATACGGTACTGTTAAGTTTAAATAGGTAGTGTATGAAGAGAATCTCAAAGGAAAGACAGCCCTCCATTAAAAATTGTTAGTAGCTTTTTGATAAAAGGTAGGAGAATATCACAGTACACATATATGTGCATGTGTATATGTGTTTGTTGGGGGAGGGGTGCTAAGAGAGGGAAGGTTTGTGACCAACCGATGAAAGCAGATTTTCAAACACATCGTCCTTTCACTTTTGCAGAAGTATAGTTTGCTTAGTCGTAAAATATTCAATGTTCTTAAGATTAAATATCTGAATATTGCTTCTGAAAGAACAGCTGTCAACTTAAATCTAAAGTCTAGTTTGTTTACTGGCTGTATTTTATATCCTTTAGAAAACGATACCAAATGGCAATAAAATCATTGTAAGTATTCTACTGGGGAATATAAATGCCCTTTGGTTACATTGTACATATCTTTATACATAATTCCAGTTTATTTTCCCTGGAATTATGTTAAATATGTAAAAAGCCTTTTCTTATAAAGGTAAAAATGCTAGATGTTTCCAAGTTGTAATTTACCATTAGTGTCAAAATTGCTTCAGAAAATAAGCTCCTCTTACTGTTTCATTCTTTTTAAGTGTCACTTAGTATATATTCTTGGATATTGCACTCAAAATAAACTTCTATGATTTTATTAACTAACAAAAAATAAGAAAAAATAAACAAGATGTATAAAGCAGGGGTTTATACACATGTATGTGTGAATATGCATATATACATAAATGCATACATACAAAATGTTAACAAAGTGAGACTAATTCAGCCAACAAGTAAAAATTGGATAAATTATTGTCATTTTTCACTTCTTAGAAAAAGATATGATGCATGTGTATGCACAGGGATAGATTGATAGATAGGTATAATTGATAATAATATAGTTTCTGAAGAGAATAATAATTTATTTTTTCTTATTTCTTTCAAGAGTTAGTAACTTATTTTTGCCCTTTTAACAAGAAATCAATGCTAGTCAGCCCTGTCAGCAGAAGTCATGATAAAAATCACTGACTAGTGTTATCTCCCCATGTTCTGAAAAAACTTATCTTCAGCATTAACCACTGGATGCATGGATTTCAAATACATTTATAATGCTAAAACCCAGTAATTTCCCATATGTGACAATAATGTAAGATTAATGAATAAAGAAAAGCATGAAGAATGATTTAGTATTTCGAAGGTCATTCCAGGGGAAACGAGTTTCCAAAATTCAATGCAATAAAAAATATATATGATAGGTAAAAATGAAAATGTGTTTTTATTGAAGGTGAACTCTCCAGTCTTTACTGGCTTTGTGATAATTTTTTTTTTCTTGGAAGCTTCACCTCTATATTTTTTATGCTAGACATTTAAAAATTCTTTTTAGCTAACATTTCAAGGCAATTTATTTATGTCACACTGTACTTAATGTCCCTTTTAAAAGATTCCCTATATCCTACAGTTCTGGAAAATGTTTGCCATGTTTAAGAGTTTATGTTTTTAGTAACAATGTCATATTTTTGCAAATATTCAGAAAAATTTGTCTCAACCTTTCAAAAGATTAAGAAATGACAGTCCATGAAAAAAGAGCTACAATATTCCAAAAAAATGGAAAAATATTTAAATGCTAAATGATCATTTTTGCATAATATCTCTTAAAATAATTTATTGAAATATTTTTCCTTGCTTGTTGAACCAAATTGTGCATGTTTTGAAAAACCAAATAACAGTTTTTAATAAAGGTACCCAAATGTCAAAGCCAATGGTTCAGTAACCTTTTTGAGTGTGCTGGACCCATCTGTCATTATGGAGGAGTCTGTGATATCATTTCTTTGAATAATGTTCTTAGATGGATAAAATAAAACATAGATTTGCAAGAGAAAGTAATGTTATTTGCAAGAGAAAGGAAATATTTATCAAACTATTTAAGAAATAAAAATAAGTTAACACTTTAAAAATACTTAGTCTAAGTCATTTCCAATTGCTAATATATAGTATATTAAAAATACATTATTTTATAACATCAGAAACCATTACTTCTTATGTAAAAATTTATAAATTTAAAAAAATTTCCAAAATATGTTAAATGTTTCACTACAGGGAGCAAAAAAAGAAAGAAATTCTAATTTGTTTCTAGAGAAACTAAAGCAGAAATTTGTTAAATTCCTTTTAAACAGGATTGTAAAAATAATTGGAAAGAAAGAAAGAAAGAAGAGAAAAAAGGAAGGAAAGGAGGGAGGGAGGGAGGAAAGAAGAAAGAGAAAGAAAAGTAGATGGAAAGAAAAGAAGAAAAAGGAAATCATAACCAACAGTAGCAAGACCTAAACATACTGAAAAATACAGTTAATAATAGGTGTTTTAGTTAATTCCATACCTGGTATTCATATTAGTCCTCTGCCAGTTTATTATCCTTAATGAAAGGGAGCAGTAAGTTAATGTCAGTAAAATGTCTATCACCCCCAAATCCCTACCATTTTCATATT
Source organism: Gracilinanus agilis (assembly GCF_016433145.1). Lineage (NCBI taxonomy): Eukaryota > Metazoa > Chordata > Mammalia > Didelphimorphia > Didelphidae > Gracilinanus > Gracilinanus agilis. The sequence goes on along the minus strand of NC_058130.1, from coordinate 609,013,350 downwards.
AGAATTTATAAAATACATCAGAAATTGTCCTAAAGAAGGAATCTACGTGCCCAATTTCATAGCAAACAATTTTTAAGTGAAATCTCATTATTGAGCACCAAGCACAATTTTTGAAGAAAATAATTAAAATGGTGTGGTCAGTTCCAAAGAACATCTACAGAATTTTTCTTAATTCTTCTTTCTTAATTCATAATTCATCACATGATTTTTAATTTTAACATAACATAAATAAATATTTCCTGTATACTCAGTTTGTAAGAAAGATATATTTATACGCATATGTGATTTTTTTTGTTTTCAATGAATTCCTCTCATTTTGGTTAGCTTATTAAAGCCACAATTTGTTCATTAAACTTACTTAAAATTTTGAGATGAGATGATCATCTAAAATGTCTTAGCTGGTAATAGTTAATAATTATCATTGAATGAAGGATGAAAACTAACAATGAAATAATGAAGAGAAATTGAATTATTAGAACTTATCTATGAAATTAAAAGCTAAATATAATCCTGAGATATAGTAAAATCTTGGTTAATACCAGCAAGAAAAAAGAAGTAAACTATTCATTTTTTGTTGTACTTTCCCCAACAGCCATTTCTGATTCTGTGCTGCTTAATGTATATATGTCTTATAATATATAGCTCGATAAATAGAACAGATGTAATTAAAGGATTCCACTTCATGGAAATGCTGTTCCGAAAATATAAACTGTTCTAAGTTTAGGGAATGAAAATGTGGCCACTGGGATTTTTTCCTTTTCCCTTATATTTTCAAGAACTAGTTTATCCATGTGAGTTAAAATATATCTACACAGAAGACAATATTCACAAATATAATTAAGCCCTCAATTAATATCACAGGTATTTTCAAAACAGGAAATTGGCAAGTATCTTTACAAAGGTATGCTAATTAATAAGTGGGAAGACAAAGTCTATCAAAAGAATATTTAACAAAGAATCTGTGTGTCTCCTTGAAATCTGAAGAATTGACATACTTCTACAAGAAAATATTGGTGGATATCTTTGAGAAACAGTTATATTTTATTATTCTGCAATTATAGCTGCTTTGTGCTAATATGCAAAATACACATGGATGTGTTTGTTCTTCATTGTAAATGTCTATGAATGGCATTTATCAGTCATGCAAGAAGATAGTAGAATTTGCCTGAATTAATGAGAAGTTATCAACTTAAAACTATATATATATATATATATATATATTTTTTTTTTACTTTGCAACATTATAATAGGCGCTTTCAGGACAAGAATTTTTCCCCTATTACATTTTTGCAAACTACTTTGCAATAAGTCATCTATTTCATCAATGAAGATGTCAAGAATCCCCAGGTCCTAGTTATATCTGCCCTTTCCCCCTTGAATTGACACTAATCAGAGAGCAAGTTTCGTGGCAAGAGAGGAAAGAGTTATAGCTGTTTTACATCTTCACATTAGATTATATTTCAGACACTCGTTTTCTCTTTTCTTCTCCTGCTGCTTCATATTTCCAAAGCACTTAACAATCATTAATTGGTTAAACTGTTATTTAGGTAAGTATTAATATTCTCATTTTGCAGACAAGGAAGGAGACATCCCGCTGTGTATCTCCTGGCCACGGGTAAGGAGATCTTCATATGGGAGATACAAAGTAGGTGAGCCTAGCCCCTAGAGACCGAATGACTTGCCTACAGCCACAAAGCAAGTAAGTAGAAAAGCCTAGATTAGATCGCAAAGTTCCTGACTCCCAGTTCTGTGCCCAGACCACCAGGCAAACCTGCCTCTAATGACAGAAACTTGTTTTCCCATTCCACTCCAATTAAAGCTCCAAGGACTTTCTTAATTGGGAGTGATGCACTGGGATCAGAGAACTTATTTGTGACTTTCTGAAGCTGAGCCAATACTGCCTGTGTTTCTAGGTTTTGTGATATAGTGAAAACTTTAGAGAGAAACTTCTGTTCAGAAGCAATGCATCATGACAGCTGTGCCCTTCGAACAAAGAAAAGAGTTGTAGCTTCAAAGAATGCCCAGCTAATTCACCAAGCCCAGAGAGATGGAGGAAAAGGTAAATTGGGAAAGGATGCCCACTGTGTGGTAGACCTCTTAATATACTGATAGACTTTTTATTTTGGACTGAAAAAGCTCTGAAAAAGAATGGAATTCTTTGCAGTTTGTTTTAAAATCACAAAATTCTCAATTTAGAAAGCTAACCACTAGATAAGCAGGAAAACAGTGAATGGTTTCTAACATTGCTATTATTTCAAAGGCCATTATGTAGAATTATAATCCATCAAGGAGAGTAACTGTTTTCTTTTTTCTCCATACATAGTCATGCAAAAATTAAGGTGGATAAAGGAACACTGTCCAAAATTAAGTTGATGGAACCTCTCTAAATATTTAATCTGGGTTGATGAGATTTTGCTAAAGAAGAAGGAAAAAAAATTGACTTGGAATGAATATGACCGTCTCAGTATTCAGGAGAGGCCCACTGCCCTTCTAGCCTGAAGGAGACATAAATGGAAAACTAGGTTAAGGACAAAAATGGCCAGTGTGCCCCAGCTACTACAAAATTTTCTGAATGTAAGCTCTGGTTTAAAGTATCATCCAGGTGGTATTTATTCCATCCTGTAATATATTTCTGGGATCTTATGTATGGTTGGCACATATGCTAAATCCAATGTTTATTTAAAGATAGACATGTTGAATCCTGTATGACATTTTTATCATAAACATATCAACATACAATTTCTAGTATAGATGAAAGAGCATATGGACACAAATCACCTGAGAACTGAGAAGGAGGCAGGGTGCTATCAGGTAGGGTGGTGATTTTTTTTTTTAGAAAGAGAAATCTTATACACTCTAAAGATAGATTTTTACCTCTTTCACAATGTACTGTCTGACCCCTGCCTTCCATGAGAACAGATTTTCATTTGTGAAGCAATTAATATACAAAAGACAGAATAATCAAGTGACTGATATGCAACAGAGAAAGCCAAAAAAAGGGAGATTAAAGTGGTCCAATGAGGGCTTTGAGGAGTACATAGGGTTAGCATGATGAGTACAATGTCAACTTTTGGCACCTTGAATATGTGTTACTAAGGTTGCCTATATTGTTCAATTTATAAAAGGTTAAAAGTCCAATCTGATATTTAATCAGCTTCCAACTTGGCACAAGACCTTTAAATGTCAGTGCACCTTTGTGCAGGTATGGTTTCTCCACATCTGTTGGTCAGGGCAATGGCATGGAAAGATTAGGTAGTGAAACCATAAGAAAAGACAAAAGAACTCTTCCCTCACACTTCATACCTCTGACTGAAGATGGATAAAATTTATTTTTGTTATAAAAGGTTGATATTGGTTTAAAGTGTTTACAAGTTGAGATAATTCAACTGAGTATGATGAAGAAGTACATAACCGTTGTATAGCACCTTACTCTTAAAGAACTCAAAAGTTCTTTACCAATGTTTTCTCATTAATATAAAGGAAATTCTCATGAGGTGGGTATTATAAGTATTCACAGCCCACTTTTATAGATGGGGAAATCAGTAGGATGGGATAAATGACTAAACTAAAGCTATTGAACAAATAAAAGTTGATTTTGGAAACCTTGGTAATTGTACTACTCATGAAACCAGGTTGTCATTCACTTAAGCTTCTTATTCACACTGTGAGGACATTAGATTTTTTATTGTATTTTGAGAAGGTATTTTGTGAAGTTATTTTAGAGGAATTTTACATGCTCCTGACATCCTTTCTAATATAATTTCAGCACATACTATCCACATATATTTGAGCAAATGCTCGTACAAATCAAACAATAAAGTTAGTTGGTTTGGTTATTTTCTTTTTAGAAGTCTCTAAAGAAAAGAGTTTTTTTTTTCTTTTTCTGAAAAGACCTAAAAAGTTCTCATATTCAGAAACATGAATGATTCTAATTCTAAAATGTATTATTCTTGCATTGGCTCCAGAGAGACTCTCTGCCTGTACATTACCCTGTTCCAGATATCTGTAATTTCCTTTGGTAGGGAACTATTTTTTATCATAACCAAGCAGACAACCATTTGTCTATGGCTACAAAGAACAGATTTTCAATTGCATGAATTTTCTCTGTTGTATAAACTATGCTTAGCTAGCCACCTACATAATATGGGGGTTCGGATAATTAAAAAACAAAACAAAGGGAAAAAAGCATGCCTGTAAGTCTGAGTTCTGGTCAATCCAATATTTTCTCAAGTATAATATTGAAAAGGTAATTGTAGAAAGTATAGCATCATCAATTTACCTTAGGCATCGGGAATCTCACTAACTTCATAGTGATCACTGATCACTGATGTGATCTTATTCTCTCCAGAAGTATCACAAACCGTCCATGTCTTCTCATGCTATGCAACTCCTTCTGTCCACATTATATCTTAATTCCTCCAAGAGGGTGAGAGGGGTTACTGAATGTGCAAGGGATTTTTCTCTAAATCTCTTGAGATCACATGGAGTGGACATCAATAATGGAGAAGGCCTATCCAAGAGCTGTCCTTTGCTTTCCCTATATAACTGACCTACCTCCTTTTCCTGGCATACTCCCCCATCCTTAATAATATCTTGAACATAATAGAAGAATGGAAAAAGAACTAGTCTTGGAGTTAGGAAAAACCTAGTTTCAAGTCTCAACTTTAAGACATCTTATGAGAACTAAAGAAAATTACTTAAGCACTCAGAGCTCTAAGTAACTCTATAAGACAATAAGTTCTGTAGCAGATGCCTACCTACGCTGATAAAGGAAGTCTCTCATAGGATTGCTTTATACAAATGAGATCTAGTAAAAAGAAAAACAATGACCTCAACAACAACAACAAAATGAACAATATTTCACTAGGATATTCTGCTATGATGGTGTGTTGCATTGGAAAGAGGAAAGGGAATGGCAATCTAATCCTTAAATGTGCCACAGTAACAGCACGTTGTCTGTTACATAGGATGTCATTAAATTCTTGTCGATTGAACAATGTTTTATCATTTCATATTATCACTAAATGTTTTACATGATGGTAATATCAAGGAGTTTGTTGTTTTCTATAATCCAATATTCAAAAATTTTACTTTATTTCTACTTCCTAATATAAATATTATTCCTTCCAACTTTCTGATGGTGTTGATAATGATTTAGCATCCATAATTGTATAAAGGAATGTAGTGTGTTTATGAAAAAAGATTGTAAAATAAGCCTGTCTCTCTGGATAATCAATCTTTGGCTTGGACTTCCTAATGGAGAAGAATGCAGCTCCTCATTATGTGTGATAAGTACCCTTTTGATGAAGCTTTATATTTCAGTACAATTCAATAAACATTTATTTCATGCATACTATGTTTCACACTATATGCAAAGATAAAAATGAAATAGCCCTCACCTTCTAAGAATCTACATTTTACTGGTTCAATATGTACTCAGAGATAGCCTTCTTCTAATAATGTTTTCTCTACTCTTTTCTATAAATTACATTTATTTTTGAGAAAAAATTTAAAAATAAGCCACTTCCTTACTTATGCTGAAATATTAGTGGAGAATAATCTTGGTTCTTTCCCTTTAGGTACCTATTTGCAAATGTCATGCTGAGTGATTGACAATGGGGGTAGCTTTTTGTTGAGGGTACTTAGTTTTAGTTGCTTCCCCTTCTCTGGCTGGCTAATTTCACTTACTCAAGTTATTTCTCTGTTCCAGACTTCAGATTCTCCATCAAGAAAATGAAAATGATAATCTACTTCCTTATAGCATTAAGCAAATCAATATGGATAGGTTCTAAAAGCCCTTTAAGACAGGTAATGTTTTATCTGTGTACACATACATGTGTACATACACATGTACACATGAATATATACAATAATTCCATTAAGGTTTTCTTGTCTACCTACCTCAACAATGGCACCATCAGGCAGTCTGAGGAAATGTCGGTATAGCTCTTGGAAGCCACTGGGATAAGTGGTATATATAGACACATGCGAAATAGTGCCTTCTGGACCAGCTGCCCATGCAGTGATTTCATCTTGATGCTGGAGGTCACAGCTGGGGACACTGGACTTGCTATCATGTTTTTTCCAGATGTAATCATACACTGCCACCTAGTGAGATAGCCCCCCCCAAAATGCCCCCCACCCCCCATACATATATATACACCGACACACACACAAAAGAGAGAAAGAAAAAAAAATTAATTAACTTCTGGCAAGAGCGTAACCAATTTTAAATGATTTTACAATAAATCTGAAGTCTCTGCCATCTGCAGTGCCTGCACTCCGTTCCGCTGCATATTTTTATGACATACATCTAAATAGTGAAGATAGAGAAATCCCTGGTGTGGATTCCATAAAGTTAATTCTGCACAGATGAAGCTGTAATTGGCTCCCATATTAACCAAAAGTAGGAAGATCAAGCAGGGTATGACAATGACAATGTTGATTAAAAAAAATGCTTACTGATAGTTTTGTGAATGAGTGTTTGTGCTTCCCCAGCCAAAGAAATGAACCTTTCCTCTCCTTCCCCACAATTAGTCATCAGTCAGTGGCATTTGGCATCATAACCTTGTGATTCTCAGTATTGATCAAATAGGAACAAAATCCATTGTGGTTACTGCATAAATATTAATTGTATGTTCAAATGTCCTAAAAATGTTTTGCTGCTTCCAGGAAACAAGGGTTCCAGAACATATAATAAACTTAATTTCCAACTAATTTCTTACTAAGTGAAAAGCAGAGAGACATTCTGATAAAACTGATAGAGAACCTACCTCAGAACCAGGGAGACCTGCGTCCAAGTCCCACTTCTGTTATATCTAGCAAGTCATTTAATTTCTAAGGGCTCTAGGCAACTCTCTAAGGCTTAATTTGTAAAGAAGGTGCATTGGTAGACAGAATTTCTGCATCTGACTGTCCCTTGTATCATTCTATCCCTATCCTATTTATGTTATCCACTATGTTCTAGAAATACAAAGACAAAAGAAGGAAAAAATAACAATCTTCTTTGTGATATTTATGGCTAACACAGACATGGGAAGTCTTGGCCTCCTTGATTATCTTCAGTGGTAAACTGGAAATCAGAGTACGTGGTTTCTAATGCCACTTCTGAAGCCTAATATCCATGTAACCTGATAAAAGTCTCTTAACTTCCCTCGGCCTCAGTTTCCTCATCCCTAATGTAAGGGGTTTGTACTAGATGGCTTCTGAGGTCTTTTTTAGTACTATAACCTCTGTTGCTCTGACTAGCATGTTTTCTTATGTATCCTAAGGTTTCCACTTAGCTCAGTGGGTGTGACAAGAGTTAGAAGACAGCTGTGAGTGATCTTGATAGATATTAGCCTCTCAGTCTTGCAAATGTAATATAAAACAAATACACATTATTCCCCTGGATACCATTTGCATGACTGGAAAAATATTAAGATGGATACATTTGTCTGAAAAGCTGTAACTCTTGCTTCTACTGAATGATTACCTATAAGTGATGAGTGTCCATGGGAATGTGAGCAGTCAATTGTGCTGATTAGAGTTTTCAAGCTTGACAATTTATATTCCCCAAATTGAATAAAACACTTGGACCCAAACCTGCCCTTCTTCTTCCTACTCCTTCCTAAATTGCTAAACCTGGATAAGAGGAAAGGGAGCTACTAAGGCTGTTTAATGTTTTTAGTTCATTTTATGCCTGGGGGAGACTAGCTACCTGCCTCCAATATGCACTGTGCTTCTGGAGAGAAAGTTTAAATTAATTTTAAAGAATTACCCACAACAGCCCCTAAAAGAAGAGATGACGATGGCTAGCAAACATTCAGGGAGTCTTGACTGTCCTGGATTATCTGCAAAGGTATGCTTGGTTCTCAAAAAAAATTGCACATAATGCATTTTTGCTGTTGTTCAGTCCTTTCAGCTCCGTAAAACAGTTTTCTTGGCAAAGATACTATAGTTCTTTGCCATTTCCTCCTTCAGTTAATTTTACAAATGAGGGAAGTGAGGCAAATGGGGTTAAATGACTTCTCCAGGGTCACATAGGTAGTAAAATCTGAGGTCAGAATTAAACTCCCATCTTCTTGATTCCAAGGCTTAGTAACATATCTATTTAACTGTCTCTCTTTTGTTTAATATATATTATTAAAATTTTACATCACTTTCTTAAGTCTATTCAACTGGCAAAACAATAAATCATACCATTTAAAGAATTTACTTATTTCATATGTTTAAATCCTCACCCTGAAATTTTGACTTACTTTTGACAAACTGGTTCAAAATAGCTGCACCATGCCTCTGATAATATGTGATATTTTCGTTAAACCTTCTTTAAAAAAAACTAAAAATCCCTTACCTTCCATTTTAGAATCAATACTAATTATCAGTTCCAAGGCAGAAAAGAAATAAATAGCAGGCAATTAAGAGGGAAGTGACTTGCCAAGGTTCATATAGCTAGGAAGTATCTGAAACCAGATTTGAAACTACAACTTCCTATTTCTAGGCCTGGATCACTATTCACTAAGCCACTTTTTTTTTATCTTGGGACTCCATTCTAGGAGCATAGGGCCACAACCAGTAGGCAATGGGTTGCTCAGGGTCACCCAGCTGGGAAGTGTCTGAGCCCAGATTTGAACCTAGGACCTTTCGACTCTAGGCCTGGTTCTCAATCCACTGAGCTAGCCCAGCTGCCCCTACTTTAGGTTGCAGTTTCTTTAGCAGATGTAGTTTTTACAGGGTGGGGTTGCTAGCCCCACGCCCAACCCTCCTCCTTTTTCATCCGGGATAGGGACCGTCCTTAGCCCAGGAGTGGTAAGGGTGGGCGATAGGGGTCAAGTGACTTGCCCAAGGTCACACAGCTGGAAGTGTCCGAGGCCGGACTTGAACCTAGGACCTCCAGTCTCTAGGCCTGGCTCTCAATCCACTGAGCCACCCAGCTGCCCCTAAGCCACTTAGCTGCCCTAAATTCTTCCTTTGAAAATACATAATAGAAATCCCACATCAATGAACATAACATTGATTAAGGGGAAGAAAGGAAAGGGATTCATTCTATTCATCTATTAATTATAATCATCAATCTATTCATCCAATGAAACTTCAGAAGAAAATGGAAGGAATATTATTCTCCCCTCTCTCACCATGAAGAGACACTACTCATATCATGTAAAAAGAAGAATGGAAGTCTTTGACTACAAAACAGAAGGAAAAAGGTAGATAGTAATAATTCCCAAAGTGGTCTCCATGCAATACTAGAAAGTTCCAATTAAAGTTTTTGAGGATGAATCAGAACTGAAAATGAACTAAAAGAGAGATTCTTAAGGTATATTTCATATTCTTTTGTTTGTTTTCCCTCATTTATCCTATTATAGGTATTTATTCTTAGAACATTTGTGTGTTTATTCCACAATTTCAATCTTACTGATGAAAGTAATTCTTTTTTCACATTATCATCATCATCATATTCATTACATAATAATAATAGAATATTGATATAGGGCTTTAAATTTTGCAAGGCATTGATGTGTTCTCATTGGGAAGATATAAAATTCTACATGTATGTTTATGACAGTCACATTCCATTCCAGGAAGAATTAGGCCAGTAAAAATTAACGTATATGAAGCTTCCTTACAGAAAATGTTAGGATGAAAAAGGTTCAGGAAATCATCTGAATCTGTTTCCCAGGAGAACAAAGTACTTTCCAATGGACTATTCCTTCAATTATTTAGTTTACTATAAAAGCATCATACAGGGGTCTTCATTACACAGTGAAGAAAATAAAAATTAAACTGGACAATGCAGAAATTTTAGCTCATCTGTGTCAAAGGTGTAGAGGCCTTCTTTAAGTTATCATTGTCTGATACTGTTTTATTTCTATGCTCAGGTCTTTAGTTGGGTATTATATTTGCCCTTAATGATGACCATGTCTTCACTTATTCAAAGATCTGTTTCTTCTACAAAGAGTATCACAGCCTAACCCCATTCTAGTTCATGTCTCTAAATAATTAGTGTCCTTTAGGAATGTATCATTGTGTTGGCATTCTAGCCAGTGATCATAACTGGCTGGCTTCCCCGCGTACTCCAAATTCAAATCTTGCATGGCCTACTGTTGCTCTTCTGTTGACTTCTGAGATGGGCTTTGTTGAACTCAAATGATTTAATTCACACTTCATTTGCAAAGCCAGAACAACAGATACCTCTTTGATCTAATTAACATTTAATTTCTTTCCAAGCCCAGTTGCCCCTTTTTGTTTATATCCTTACATTTATAAGTTGATTACTTAGTGGTAAAATTTCTCATGTTATATAAGAAAGTAACACAAGGTATTGCTCTGGTATTTATCATATATATGATCTAATCAAGTCACTTGATAACTTTGAGCCTCAATTTCTTCTGTAAAGAGAGAATGGAAATATGTGCACTATCTTCCTCATAGGATTATTTTGGGGATCAAAACCACTATATAAATTATATATAAATTTTATATATCACATATCATATTATATCACTTATTGTTGTCAAACCACACCCAACTTTTTGTGCCCCCAATTCAGGTTTTCTTGGCAATGATATTGGAATGCTTTGCTATTTCCTTCTCTGGCTTGTTTTATTGATGAAAAAACTGAGGTAAACTGGATTGTGACTTATCTAGGATCAGATAAGTGATTGAATTTGGATTTGAATATGTGAAGATGATTGTCCTTGACACCAGGCCTAGCACTCTATCCACTGTGCCACCTAATTGCTCCATACTACATAATATATTCAATTATAATACTATATTCTATATAAATAATATGTTATGAACAATTTGCCTTTGGGAAGTAAAAATCTTTATATTGCTTTTTTTATAGTATTACAACATTTCAAACATATGATGGTAATGATCATTCCCACTCATGATAAATAAAAAGTCATATTATCAGGGGGGATAATTTTACTATATCCTGATGTTTGAACAAAAGATATTTATAACTAATAGAGATGTTAGAGATGTTATAGCTACACAATAAATTAATAACACATGCTATGTACCAGGTACTGTGCTAGATGATCAGGATGAGAAAACAAAAATAAAATAACTCCTCACCTGAAGGGGCTCGTATGCTATTAGGAAAGATCAAAATGTACTTATATCTGTATGGGCAAAATAAATGCAAAACAAATAAAAGGTAATTAGGAGGGAGAACATAATTGGAAACATTTCAGAGAATAAGTAAAGACATATATAGAAAACGGCACTTAAGCCGAGTCTTGGAGGAAAAAGGATCCATAATAACGAGACAAAATAGGCAACCAGAACTTTGCTTTTTTGTAACAGAATGAATTGGAAGTCATCACAAGCATGGTCCAAGAAAGAAATGGGAAGCACTGATGAAAGTTTCATCAATATGAAACATTTTCATTCTGAGGCTTCCATTTCATCTTCCATTCACTGTATTTCATGTGGGTGAACCAGAAACTCTATGTCATTCTTCTTTCCAAACTACGAATATTATCCTAAGGATTTTGAGTCTAACTTTTTTTGTTTCTAAGGGATATCCTGCTTAAATACCTAAGTTGGAAGATTTGAATGTTGAGATCCATGATAGCTTTTGGTGTGAGCTCCCATCAACTGGAGAATAGTGAAATGAATATTGATAAAAAAACGTGTTTGAATAATATTGTGCTGTTAGAAATTATGAAAAGGAATAATTATGAGGAACTTGGGAAAGCTTATATGAATGGAAGCTGAATGAAGTCAACAGAATCAGGAGAATAATTTACAGGATAATAATAACAATGAAAAGGTTACACTCTATTTCACCTGAAAACTCTGCAGTGCCATCTCATTTCATTTTAGGCAACATTATCTGGAGGTACAAGAAAGGTAGGCCAAACAACTCAGAGAACCTAGGAACTTTGGAATAATCCATCCTAGGTGTTCTGAGGAATAAAAAAGGAGGCCATATAATAGATCAGAGGAAATACAGATTTTACTATGGTTTATAGTTCGTGTCCAGGATCTATGATTCTACCGATACATTAGATTTTGATTTCCTTATAGTTAACAATTAAATTATTTGGCAGGCTAATGTCCACTCAGTATTGAGACCTAGTCTGTCCTTGGGCAAAATGAAGAAATTTAAAAAACTCGGACTATGGCTACTGTGCCTTAAATAACCTGAAGACAACTCCCCAAGTTAACTGTCCTGTCATGTAACATATCTATCATTGAGCCAATCAAATATGTCCATTCATTCCTAGCAGAGCCCATTGAAAGTAAATAAATCCATCAAGACAAGCCAGTGAAGAGACTAAGCATATAGGACATGTCAGAGGAACTGAAGTTGGCTGCGCTCTGGATGCACAAGAACTGACAAGAACCCACAAAATGCCAGAGAAGTGAAGAGTAATCCTTAAGTGAAATTCATCCCTCAGCAGAAAAATAAGTTAAGGAGGGTAATTCAATGGTAGAAGAAGCAGGTCAGAGCAGGTTCAAATGCTGCATATTTCACAACAGAGCTTAATTAAAACAGGAGTATGAGGCTGTTAATTGCATTATAATAGTTCAGCTTGAAATTAGGTCTGATGTGAATGTCCTTAGAGTGAATTTGTTTATGTTATTATAATTGCTCAATGCTACATAGATCCAAGTAAGAGATACAGTTTTAACTGCCCTTTGGTGTCTTTATTTTCTTTCCCTGGTCATCTGTTTGCTCTTAGAGTGAACATGAGGAAAGGCAGCACGGTCATATATCTAGGTCATATTGGATGATTCAGGAAGTCTCATGTGGCTTTCAATCTTATTAATAATCTAAATATGTTATACTCTGACGACAGTGATTTTGTTCACTACTTCTTTAGGACAGAGCATGACGTAAAAGCCTGCTTCTAAATAACTGTGCAGCTCATAGAAATATGTTTGATTTTGCCTTAAATGATAAGCTACCTTTTAAAAAGCAGCGTACAGATTTGTATTTTTAGATATGTAATGCCAAAAATCCTGATTAAAATTTTTAGTCAAAAATCTATAGGTTTTAGACTAATATCAATGTTGCCTTTTGTTTTCAAAGTTAGATAATACTGCTACCTTTTTTTTTCTCTGTTTGTTTGCTTTCTAAGAGTAAAAACAAGCCATCAAGGACTTGTGCACATGCTATTCAATTCAAAAGTCACTTATAATATTTCCTTAAATGGGTAAAATACAGTATGGTGTTCCAGCTGGAGATTCAAAGAAAACAATCAACACAGGCTCTCCCCGTAGTCTAACAAGGCAGAAGATGTGCACTAAAATATGTATGATATAAATCAAATTTGGTAAGGCCAAAAGAGAGATTCAGGGTGTTTTAAGACAGCTGAGGAGATAAAGATCATTCCCACAGGGATAATCAGGAAAGAAAAGAGTGACATCCGAGTGGTTTAAACTAGTACCAGAAAGAAGAAAAGGAGTTTAATAGTCGAGGGCATGCACGTGTGTGTTCCAGACTTTGGGCAAGGGGCATTCTGCATAAATGCACAGAGGCAGAGTAGTATGAGCTGAGTTCTGGCAACCATTAATCCAACAACTGACTGGAGACAATCATGGAGTGAGTCAGGATGAAGCAATTTACTAGTGGCAGGCAAAGGATCAGAGAGGTTGGAGAACCTGAGTTGAAGTGCTAGTTATACTACTATTATCCTGTGTGACCTTAAGCAAGTCACTATACCTAAGGCCTGAACTATATGATCATCAAGGCCATATTGTATTCCTACATGCTTATGAAATAAGTTTGGAAAGGAGTAGAGCCAGGTTGTGAAGAGTCTTATCTATATAAATGTTATTTGTTGTTGTTACCAAGCTATAGAATTTTTATTTTATTCAAACAATTTATGACCTAATATATGCATTTTAGAGACTGAGCCCAACCAGCTGCCTCACAAAATGGAATGTAAGCCATAACCCTGACCTAATTAACACTGTACCCTTTTGTAATATTGGAACATTTAGGAACATATGGAAAAATGAATTTTCTATTTTCATATGTTTTTTGGGTTACTCAGATATGGAGTATATGTATATTCAGTATTTATATTTCTTTTGCCTTTTATTTTGTTATAAAGAAGAAGAAAATAAATGGCAATTTATACTCAAATATATTAGGCGAGTGAGATGATTATAACCTGATGTTCCTTTCTTTAACATCACCATTAGGAGTGTAGAATAAGCAGTCAAGGATATTTGAACCAAATTAGAAAGAGGTAATAAACAATGTTGTAATGCCAGAAAGGCATACTTCTAAGAAAATTACACATGCTTACTTTAGATAAGAAATTGTGCTATTTCAGAATAACTTGGCATGTTACCTCTTCTCAGTTTCATTATACTAGTCCTAAAAATGCAAATCTCATTGCCTTAACTAGTCTTTTTGCATTGCAAAACCAATTCACCCAGTACATAGATCAGAGACATTGTTGCCCACTTGGGGCAAATTAAAATGGAAAAGGGCAAAAACCCCAAACATAGGGATAAAACTTTCCATGACATGGTTATTAAGAATTATTATTTTAAAAAGAAGAGTAACAAATGGATAATATAAGATCTAATGATTGTCCAAATATTAGGTTTACACATTAATGGATACAGCATTGCACATATTTTATATAAGACATAATAACATTAAGGATATTAGATAGATAGCAGCATATTTGAATACATGATCAGAATAATAATCATGCTTAAAGTTTCCTTCTTTTTTGTTGACCTGCTGCTGCTGGGCACTGTTCACTGTTCTTTTATACCCTGGAACACTTTCGTGGTGTATGAATGAAAGATAGGGTGGAACCATTTGGGTATATCCCTGTTGGCCCAAGATTGTAAGGGAAGGCAGGAAGGTGAAGAAAGAAGGGAAGGGCAAGAAGAAACCAGTGAGCTCTTGCCACCCACTCTTCTTTGAAATAAGTGGTGTGGTGGTGAAATGTACTGTTTGAATGCAAAGAAGTCACAATAATGCAGCCAACAGTTGTCTGTTCATGTGCCTTCCTTTCTATAGTCAGAGCTTCAGTTAGACTCCTTTGAACTTTTAAAGTCAGCTTGACTGAAGCATTTGACGTGTACTGAGAACAGATCAGTTATCCAGACAATTCAAACAGCAAATTGCTCAAAACCAAGCAAAACAATTTCTTTCTCAGTTATTTGGATGTTTCACAAAAGAGTGAGAAGGGAGAAGAGATGGTAGATAAGTTGTCTAATGTTTTAGTTCTTTTTTTGAACTGCAATTCATGAAGCACACCTTCATTAAATAGATTGTGTCAGGTTTTTGTCTACAATTTACTCGAACCCCTAGACTGAAACATAGAAAAAAATCTCAGAAGACATCTAAACTGACCAACTAATTTTAGAGACATGAAAGCAGTTCTCAGAATGCTTAAATAATTTGCCCAGCAGGACACAGGTAGTTTGCACCAGAAGTGGGATTTAAATCCAGGTTATCTGTAAATTGATTGCTCAGTATCTTCTATCAGGTGATTGAAGTTAACAAGCACTTATTAAATTCCTGCTATTCATCACATAACAACTAGGTATTGTGGATATAAAGACAAAGGAGAAAAAACTCTCCTATTGTTATATTTATTTCCCTCAAAAGAATTTATGCTTCCTCTTGGAGCCTAAGATTCTAGCCCAACTGGACCATAGTACCAAAACTGTATGATTGTAGCACACTGACACTAACGTTTGTAATTGTGGTCCTGCATGCCTAGAATATACATGCTCCTCACCTTTGCTTCTGGGAATTCTAAATTCCTTTCAATGTGTCACTTAAGGGCTACATGTTACATAAGGTCTTTCTTGATCCCAGTTGGTAGTGGCTTCTTAAAACGTTTTGCATTTCCTTATCAGTGGTTATCTCCCCAAGTAAAACTTAAGTTCTTGGTAAGCATTTAATAAATACCTGCTGAATTAATAAAAGAGCTTACATTCTACATGATAAGAGATAACTAAACTAAAAAGATTTCAATTTTATAAGAGTCAACTTGGGATCATACATTGACCTGGAATAAGCCTAGGCTTCTAAGCTAGCCTTTCTGCTCTAATGGCTAAAATTGGCAGAGGGGGCAGTCATTGACTGTGGCCATTCATATGCCCTTCTATATCAAAATTGCCCAGAAAATATTTTTCAATTGTCAAGGACCAGAACTAGAAGAGTTCAAAAGTTATTGCACTTTGAATTAAAAGGCTTCTACTGCTGATTAACTTTTGATTTTCATCACAACCTAATGTTATTTTCTTTAATAGTAGAAAGAGTTCAAAGGCGAGACTAAAAGGCCTTAATATTTTAAGTTTACTTCTATTTTTAATAAAAGATAAATGAAAATTTGGTTTTAACAAATAGTTATTTCACCTAGGAAATAACTATATGGTGGAATCATGAATATTCTTTAATCACAATATGCTTGTTTTGTTGTTCAGTAATGTCCAACTTGTCATGACCTCATTTGCGGTTTTCTTTGCAAAAATACTAGAGTTGTTTTCCATTTCCTTCTCCAGCTCATTTTCCCGAGCTTATATGACTTGTAATCAGGATTTACATGACTTGCCCAAGTTCATAGAGACAGTAAGCATTTTAGGCTCAATTTGAACTTAGATCTTCCTGATTTCAGGCTTGGCATTCTATCCACTGAGTCACTTGCCCAGTTCCAATTTCTAAAATCATCCTTTCTAAAATAGCCATTTCTAAAAAAGCCCTTAATAAGCTTGAATATTCTATTGTACTGTATAAACTGACCAATAAATTATTGGTGGGGTAGAGTACAGAATGGGAGGGTGTAGAATTAAAGAATGTGGGTAAATACTAAATTGCTTAAAATGTAGAATAGATCCTTTGATATTGTGTGCAAAAATAAAATAATTATGAATTTATTTTGTATATCTGTGTTTTAAGAGAAAGAAAGGAGATCCAGCACTAGACTTTATTTAACCACTCATTCTTCTAGAAAATGAGTTGCTTTAGTGAAAAAGAGACCTGGTCTTGGAATTCAGAGTATTGGATTCTAAAAGTAGTTGTCATTATGTGACCTTAGGCAAGCCATTATTTTACCTTTCTAGGATTTATTTGCCTCATCTACAAAATATAGGAGATTGATTCCATGATTCCTAGATTCTCTCTAGTTCTGTGATTCTATAAGAATGATCAAAGAAGTTGAACTCTCTACCAACTTCCCACACCACCCAAGTTTTAAATCTGAATTTCTCAACCAGGAGAAGTTTGTTCAGCTGCTATCATCATCATCACATCACCTCCACCCACACCATCCACCCACAGGCATAAGTCTTCCAATGTCACAACCGGTCTAGAATAATACCCCTTTGCACGCACATGACACCTTTCTTCCAGGGATTTCAAAGCATTTTATGAGTGTTAACTGATTCATGCAACAACCCTTCAGGTAAGAAATATTCTTCTGATTTTATTATCACCATATCTGAGACAGAGGAAATGTTGGCAACAACTTTTAGTGCTACATATAATGTCTTTACTGAGAAGGCATTTTGAAATCAACAATAATAAAACAAAAACAATAAGAGATTGATTTTTCTTAAAAGAATCTGATAGGTTTCCTAAGAGAACAAACTTTTAGTGTCTATTTATAGCCTGTTGAATAACATCCAAATTGCTTAAATTTGTCATTTAGAACCCTATACCATATGACACCATCCCGAATTAAAAGGGCCATTTCACCGTAACCATTTCATATCACCCATGTTGTAGTCAGAATGGGTGACTTATCCACATTTGTCAATCTTCCTCAAGTGTATGCCATGAGGCATAGACTGTTTGGATTGTCTCTCTACCTCTTCATCAATCTCTCAATACTTCTACTTATTGAAAGTATACCTAACATTTTAAGACCAGAAAAATGCATCAGATCTCTCAATACTCTAATCACAAATAATCTTCGCTTCATCACA
Source organism: Gracilinanus agilis (assembly GCF_016433145.1). Taxonomy (NCBI): domain Eukaryota; kingdom Metazoa; phylum Chordata; class Mammalia; order Didelphimorphia; family Didelphidae; genus Gracilinanus; species Gracilinanus agilis. The sequence continues at coordinate 608,995,443 of NC_058130.1, read as the reverse complement.
AATTGGCATAGCTGTCACTACCTTCACACTCTTCTAAGGAATTTGTTTTGTTCTATTTTCTATTAGAGTTACATACATGCTACACACTCCTCTACTATATTGTAAATCCAGTGAGGGCAAGGATCATTCTATGCATTGAATGCTAGCTAGCTAGCTACATAAAATCTACTTTATCTTCTAATTCAGGGTTATACATAATCAGATCCAGACAAATATTTATTTAAGTTATTTTCAAAAGAGAAATTTCAAATTTCAAAAGAGAATTTCAAAAGAAATAATTTATATCTTATAATCTCCTCTAACAGGAAAAAGAACAATTTCCTAGTTTCTTACCACAACTACACCATCTGTTTCAGCTGATATATTTCAAATAACTAGTATAATTCTTTCTACAGAGTAGGTATTGTGTGTATATTTTGTTTAATTTATTTGATCTTTATAAAATGAGCATTCCCTTTAATATTCAATGAATTATTTATTGAGTACATGGTGTAGCACAGAGTAGTAGATGTGGCTAAACAATAAATAGTAAAGGTGAAAAACAATAAAGTGTATTGTAAGCACAATATGGGTAAAAGCATGCTAGCAGTCAAAACACTTTAATGTTCACCAATGTTGAGTTAAAAGTAGTATGATAATTAAAACTAGGATGATACTAGTTCCAGAAGTCTCTGCCTGGTCAGACCACCCTTAAGTACTGTATTTAGGTCCAAGTAGATATAAATGAATTGTAAAAGGGGAACTGGATGGTAAGAATTAGAGGAGTACAATAATAAGAATTGTTCAAGGAACTGCTGATGGGTACATATTTATTTTTATATGTATTTATTATGTATCCCTCCTTCTGCCCTTATCCAACTGATTAACAATAAGAAAAGAAAAAAATGTCCTCATCATAAATATGAATAGTCCAACAAGATAGATTTCCACATTGGCCTTGTTCTTAAAGTTTATGCTTCTCTGCATTTAAATTTGTCACCTTTATCAGAGTTCTAAAGTCTTCCAATGCTGAAATTATCTAAAATATTGGTCTCAGTCAAACTGTGTCTCAGGCACACTTTAGACTCATAAAATTATTGAGGACCCCAAAGACCTATTCTTTATTTGGATTACTTCTATATAGCATTCACTATATTAGAAAATAAAAATATTATTATTATGAAAATAGTTTTTTAAACTCAATTTCCTAAGTCTCAAGGACCCTGAACCATACTTCAAAAACTATTGTTCTATAATGTTGTCAGTCTATAAAATGTTCTAATTCTACTCACTTCATTCTGCATTGATTCAGAAAAGCCTTCCTAGCTTTTTCCTGAAACTGCTCATTTCATCATTTCTAATGGCATGATCATAGTCCATAACATTCATATTCTGTGATTTGTTTAGCTTGTAGAAGACAAGACATACTGGCACAAGGAATGGAGGATGGATGACAGTAGTCTCTAAGTATTTGAAAGCCATCATGTAGAAGTATTAGGCTTGTTCCATCTGGTTGGTCTCAGAGGGCAAAAGCAGGAGCAATGTTTTGAAGTTTCAGAGACCAAGTTAGGTTTAAAATAATGTAAAATGTAAAAGTCAACAAAAGTATAAAAGAAGAATACATTCTTCCTGTGAGATAGTAAATTCTGCTTCTTTGGAATGTTTCAAGCAGAGGTTAGAGGATAGGAATGTTGTAAAAGTGTATTTTTGTGTATTTTTTTTATTTATACCTAGGATTACATGGCCTCCAATTTCCCCTCCAAGTCTTCTTTCTTTTTGATTCTCTGAAAACATGTTGATATTGGATGTCCAAAGAAGTTTAAGACAAGATATACTTTTTCCTCCAATTATATTTTTATTCTTTTTCTCCAGGTTACATTTATGTAATTTTTAATAATTATTTTGTGACATAATGCAATCCATGTTCTCTCCCTCACTCCTTCCTCTCTACTCCCTTCCCAAGACAGTATGTATATGATGTAGGTTAAACAAGTGTTATTATATAATACTATTTCTATGTTCTTCATCATATAAAAGAAGACACATATTGTTTACCCTAGAAAAAATTCAGAAAGAAAACAAAGTGAAGAATGGTATGCTCCAATCCATTTTAGATACACTTTTTTGCCAGGGGACCCTCAGAGTTTTCCAAGATCCTTGCATTGCTAGTAAGAGTAAATATTCACAGTTGATCATTTTACATTATTGCTATTATTCTGAATAAAGTTCTGGTTCTGCTCACTTCAATTTACTTCACTTCATTTAAGTCTTTACAGGTCTCTCATGATTATCTTTTTTTTTTCATTTCTTATGGCACAAAAGTATTCCATTATAATATTCACAACTTGTTCAGCCATTTCCGAAAAGATGGGTAGGTATCCCTTCAGTTTCCAGTTCTTTGTCACAAAAGGAGCTGCTATAAATATTTTTGTGCAAGTTCTTTCTCCCTATATTTTATGACTTTGGGATGAAAATCTAGTAGTGGCATTGCTGAGTCAAAGAATGTGCACATTTAATAGTCCTTTGGTATGGTTCCAAATTTCTCTTCAGAATGGTTTTATGAGTGCATTGCTCCAACATATTATATCAGTGTACAATAATATATTAGTGTCCCAATTTTCCACATTCTCTCTAACATTTATGATTTTCATTTTTGTCATATAAATCAGTCAGATAAGTATGAGTTAGTAGCTCAGAATTGTTTTAATTTAAAATTTTCTAATTAATACTGATTTGGAACATTTTTTCATATAACTAAAGATAGTTTTAATAACTTCATCTAAGATTTGCCTATTCATATCCTTTCAACATTTTTAAGTTGAGGAATGCTTTGTAATCTCATAAATTTGATTCATTCAGTTCTCTATATATTTGAGAAATGAGGCCTTTATCAGAGATACTGGCTTTAAACTTCTTCACAGTTTATTTCTATCCTTCTAGTCTTCATTGCATTGATTTTGTTTGTGCAAAATATTTTTTTAACTTAATCTAGTCAAAGTTATCAATTTTGCATTTCATAATGTTCTCTATGTCTTCTTTGGACATAAATTTTCTCTTATCCATAGATCTGACTGGTAAATTGTTGCATGTTCCCCAGATTTGTTTATGGTATAGCCCTTTATTTTTGGATGATGGATACATTTTAACTTTATCTTGGCATATGGTATGAGATGTTGGTCTATGTCTAGGTTCTGCTATACCAGTGATGGGCAAACTATTCCCCATGGGCCAGATCCAGGCCCCTACACTATGCCCCCACTCAGATGGAGTGATTAGGGAATTGCTTAAGGCAGTGATGGGGAAACTAAGGCCTGGATCTGGCCTCCCAGGAATAGTTTGCCCATCACTGTGCTATACTCTTTTATAGTTTTCCTAGCAGTTTTTGTTGAACAGTGGGTTCTTATTTCAAAACTTGAATCTCTGGGTTTTTCAATCACTTGGATACTATGATCATTTACTACTGTATGTTGAGTGCCTAATCTATTCGACTAATCTGATATTCTGTTCCTTAGCCAGTACCAGATTGTTTTGATGGCTGCTACTTTTATAATATAGCTTGAGATCCAGAACAGTTAAGCCACAATCCTCCATTTAAAAAATAAATTCCCTTTATTTTCTTTGCCTTTTGCTCATCCACATGAATTTTATTTCTATTTTTCAAGCTCTATGAAATAACTCTTGGGTACTTTAATATGTAAGACGTACTTTTGAGTAGCTTTTAACTTTGTGAAATAAGTAAGGCATTTATAAAATAATTAGAATAAAATACTATGAATTTAATATGTCTCTTATTAGAAAAGCAATAAATTTGAATTCAGAGAAATTGGGTTTTAATCCTGGTTCTGCTACTTCAGAACTATGTGACCTTGTCCAAGTTCCCTTCTCTTCTTTAGGACTCAGTCTTCTCTTCTAAAAAACAAGGATGTCAGAGGCATGACTCTAATGCCAGGTATGTATTAGTTCAGACTGAATGGTGAAATGTGATAAGACTCTCAGAATTCATTGACTATTTGACAGAAATGAATTTATTTTGCTCTTACACAGCAAGGATATGCTGTAAGAATACACTGGGATTTGCTTTCCTAGACATGGCCCTCATTCCTCTATCTCCATATGGAAAGGAATTTTATTCAGGAAAGTAGACTGTGCTTACTTTTCATGGACTTTGGAATGCTGCTACATTTGAGGAATCTAGACTCCAGAGAACTTGGAATTGTTATGCCCTTCAATGATCACAGGGATATATCAGAGAAGTCAGGAATAATTAAACCACAGGAATAACTTTCCCACAAGTCTACTCCATGTTGACTGGGATATGATAGCAATGGGGAAGGAAGCTTCTCAGGGCAGAGGGTCCCTGGAGGAAACTTTGTTTTCTTTATGTAAAGGATCTCCATGTTGTGAGTGAGAAGAAAGGCTATCTCAGGGAAATGTTGGTCCTATCACACAGGGGTTGAATGTTGACATCTGAGTTTCTTCAATCTTAACATGTTAAATCAAATGGTCTCATTATGTTTCTTTTATTCAAAATAATACTATAATAATATAATAGAGCTGAGATTTCCTATATGTATTTTTCTCTCTAAAATTAGTCCATATTTGGGCATTTATTAAACAGAGGCTATATGTCAGAAACTATGATATGTGCTGTAGCTAGAAAAACATCAATATAATAATCCCTGACTTCCAAGTGCTTACATTTTATTTGTGAAGACAGGCTCTTGGAAGACTCAACTGAGAAACTTAAAGATATGACTAAATTTTCTCTGAAGGTCATATGAGAAATCATAAAGAGAAGAGAAAACTAGCAGAGACTCCCTGACCATTGAAAAGCGTTTCTTTTTTGACAGACATATAGGACAAAGTCCATTTAGATTAACACATAAACATTTTCCTTACAAAAAATGCTTGTGCTCAGAAAGAAGACCTTTCTTCTTTCTAGGTTAACTATGTCATACTGTGGATAAAAGACTGAGCATGGAGTCAGGAAGTCCCAAGTTCAGATTTAAGCTGTGCACTTACTAGCTATGTCACCTGGGCAACTCACTTCATTCTGTTTTGCCTCAACTTTTCTATGGGTCACAAATAGGCAGATGACTGAAAATAAGTAAAAAAAATAATGAATGAAAGAAATAAGCCCACCTTCACAGATAATGATTCTTTTTAAAATTTGCACTCTTTTTTCCACAGTTAAGAAAAATACATCATGCAAATGATGACACATAATAATCTTTTCTTTGCATCCAGAAAAGTGGTTAATCTGTGCCCTGGTAGAAGAAAGAAAGAATATCCCTTTGTATCTTTGCCTATTGATTTCTGATTCTTCTTGGCTTCACCAATTCCATCTCAATCCCCACTGCATAGTAGAAATAAGGAAGAGATAGTTCCTTCAGTACCCAAATAGTGTACAATTATGTCCATTCAGCAAGAGACTAGCATAGATTCATGAAGCTGATTACATTGTCAGAATAATTTTTTGTGCATAAGTGAGTTCTTCAAATTCTTCAATTTTCAAGAAGTTGTCTTGGTGATGGATGCAAAGAGCATTATCTAAGTACTTACTATGTTGCACGTACTGTGTTATAAGTGGTGGAATACAAATATAGACAAAGACAGTTCCTACCCTAAACATAAAATAAGGAAGTATAACACATAAAGGGAAATGAAAAGGGGAAATATTGTAATTGAAGAAGTGGAGAGGGATTTGAGTTGAGTGAAGAGAACATGGGTGAATTCTCTCATGAATTGGTAACTTGGGTTAAAGACTCACAAATCAAAAATAGACTGAACAGAGTAGCAGCATCTCCAGGATAGGTTGATTGACAAACTTGGTGATATATGTATATATCCATCAGTCTTAATATCATAGTTCAATCCTTCCACTATGATTAGGGCATGTTGATCAAAACTGAATATTTTGACCAAGATGGGCATCTGCATGTCCTTCATTTCCATAGCTGCCCAACAAACAGGTTGTCTCCTTTTTCTGTCTCTTTCTTAGCCTGTTTCTGTATCTCTGTCTCTGTCCCTATGTCTCTGTCTTTGTTTCTGATCCAGTCTCTATCTTTGTCTATCTCTGTCTCTATGTCTTCTTTCTCTCTGTCTCTGTCCAGTTGTGTCTGTCTGTCTGCCTCTCCCCATTTGTATATAGGTATATAGAATATCTTATATTGTATATATTGTATAAAGAACATTTGAATTTCCTAGAGCATTTAGGGGTTAAATGACTTGTCCTCAATTAGGCAACCATTATATGTCAATAGCAGGACTAGAACCTAAATCTTTCTGATCTCAAGACCAACAATCCATCAACTAAGCCATGCTGTCTTGCAAGATTATCTGTGTCATCAGCAATGCAACAATTCAGGACAATTCAGAGGAACATAGGATAAAGGATGCTATCCATGGAAATGCATTAAAAAATGGGGATATGATTGGAGTTTTGATGTTAAAGGATCGCTCTAATGAAAAATATGAATAACATGGAAGTAGGTTTTGAATAATGATACATGTATGACTCAGTGAAACTGCTTGTGGGATTTGGGAGGGGGGAGGAAATGGGGGAAAGGGGATCATGAATCTTGTAACCATGGAAAAATATTCTAAATAAAAAAAAGGAAAAAAAAAGATTATCTGTGTCTTGTGGTACCCAGGCCTTCAGATGTGATCTGAATAAGGGCAGGGTGGACTATCATCTTTTTATTCAGAAAAGGTTTTTCCTTCAGTGATCCTCAAAATTACCTTTTTTTTTCCCTTGCTGCCATATCATACTGCTCATCCATGCTGAACTTGAAAATTCACCAAAACTCCTTGATCTTTTTTTTTTCATACAAACTGACATCTAATGATACTTCTCTCATTTTTGTGTGTGAAGTTGATTTCCATAACCAAAAAGAAAATAATTTTCATGGATTTCTACCAACTATTATTGCAATTGAGTTGGATTAAAGTTTGCTACTTAATATATGGTAGATTTAGTTGTTCAGATAAAGTAGTTTCCTAGTGGAAACCAGGAGGAACAGGACCAATGATTAGAATGTTTCAATTTATAAGAAAGGAAAAAGAAGTATTTGGAGCATGGGACATTTAGCTGTTCATTCTAAAGGTCCTGGGAAATCTAGAGATAGGACAATATGTTAGAATCTGAGCAGGTGGAGTCACTAGAAGGGGGAAAAAGGGAGAGCAAAAATAAAAGGTTTTCAAGGAGCTCTGAAAGGCAAACAACTTCTTTGACCATGCTTACATTAGCTCCGAATTCCTGGTCCCACTCCAAGGCATACCTGTCTTGGTGGACCTTATCTTGAGAACAGTGTGGGAAAACATGGCAAACCTATTCCACCAAAGTGATTCAAGCACATTTAAACACCAAGTATATATATATATATATATATATATATNGTTTCAATTTATAAGAAAGGAAAAAGAAGTATTTGGAGCATGGGACATTTAGCTGTTCATTCTAAAGGTCCTGGGAAATCTAGAGATAGGACAATATGTTAGAATCTGAGCAGGTGGAGTCACTAGAAGGGGGAAAAAGGGAGAGCAAAAATAAAAGGTTTTCAAGGAGCTCTGAAAGGCAAACAACTTCTTTGACCATGCTTACATTAGCTCCGAATTCCTGGTCCCACTCCAAGGCATACCTGTCTTGGTGGACCTTATCTTGAGAACAGTGTGGGAAAACATGGCAAACCTATTCCACCAAAGTGATTCAAGCACATTTAAACACCAAGTATATATATATATATATATATGTGTATATATATATATATATATATATATATATATATATATATATATAGAGAGAGAGAGAGAGAGAGAGAGAGAGAGAGAGAGAGAGAGAGAGAGATAGCAGGATTATCATCTACCAAGTGCATTACTTCATTCCGCATTTGCAATTCACCTAAGGACTAATTCTCCATCATCCATGAAGCTTGGCAGTGGTTCATATAAATGTCTGACTCTATTAAGAAGGAAGAGAACAATTCTTGACTATGTGGGTGCACTATGGAACTCAAAAAAGCCTTGGTAGATAAGCTCCTCTAAGTAGATGCTTTCTGATTTTCTGTTTTTTGTTTTGTTTTAAAAAGTAGACACATTAAAGAATGACTAAGCTAAAGTTTTCCTGTAACCACTGTTATTAAATAATAAATGAATCTAGTAGAGTAAAGGAAATAGGTATAAACGATAAATATTTCCCCCTGTACATATTGGGAAATGGCATTACTATTTTCAGACATGAAGAGGACAAAACCCACTCAATTAGCAATTTTTTTATAATGCAAAAGAGCATTTCCCCTCTTGAAATTTTAAGTTAATAAAAGCACATTACTCTTAGCACCAGTATTTTAATGTACTTTCACATCAAAGTTCACTGTTGGGCCAGATATTGCCCTATAGGACAATGTTCTCATCTCTTGGCTCTTCTCCTTCCTCTTTTCCTGTTTCCTCTGTCTATTTCATTGGGTCTGCTTCCTCCTTCTAATCCCTAAATGTCTGAACACCTAATATTCTCTCTTTATCCCTCTTTTTTTCCCTCTCATCTCTATGATTCATAAACTCATCATATCTCAAGGTTGTTATTATCAGTACTATATTGAAGATTACTAAATCTATATCTCCAGCTTTAAGCCCTTCTATGTGCTTTAGTTCTGTATTTCTAACTACTCTGTGGGCATATCAGTGTGGATTTTATGCTAATAAATGTCAAAAAATGAATTAATATCTTCTTTCTTATATCTGCCTCTTCTCCTAATGTTACCATCTATTTTTATACAACCACTGTTTAAGCAATAAGCCTTTCTTTAAGCCTGCAAATCATAATTTACTCTTCCCTTTCTCTCACTCTAATACAGCCAATTAACTTCCAAGTCCTTGAAATTCTACCCTGAAATAGGTCTTTCATCTATAACTTCCTTTCCATTTTCATCACTCTAGTTTAAAGCTTTTATTTTTTTAACTTTTACCTTCTGCCTTGGAATCAATATTACATATTACATATTGATTCCAAGGAAGAAGAGTGGTAAGAGCTAGGCAATGGGAGTTAAGTGACTTGCCCAGGGTCACAAAGCTAGGAAGTATCTGAGGCCAGATCTAAACCTAGGGCCTCCCATCTCTAGACTTGGTTATCAATCCACTGAGCCACCCAGCTTCCTCCTAAAGCTTTTAAATCATTTCAACTATGGTATTATAATGAGCATCTATATAGTGCAGTGGATAGAGCACTGAACCTTGAGTTTCCACATTTGTAAAATGATCTAGAAAAGGAAATGGAAAACTACTCTAGTATCTTTGCTAAGAAAATCCCAAAAGGGGTCATAAAGAGTAGGGCATGAGTGAAGTAACTGAGCAAGAACAAACGAAAATATGACTTCTTAAATAGTCTATGACTGTAATTCTAGACTCTTTCCTTTTCTTGATAGAGCTAGTTAATGCATGATGAGTATAAAGCTGTCTGGAAGACCTGAGTTTGAATTCTGCCTCAAATCTCTATTAGTTGCATGGTTGTTCATTTTCCTCATCTGTAAAATGGGATTAATAAGAGCACATACCACAAAGGACTCTTCAGAGGACCAAGTGAGACAACATAGGCAGAGCACATCATAAAACCTGAAATGCTATATAAATGCTTTATTATTCATTATTTTTCCTGGATTCATTTGATTCACTAAGTTACTATCAATTAAATCTTATCTATGAATTTATTTCATGATGTTATTTCCTTGTTTAAAATCCTTTAATACCTCCCAAATTCCAATACAGTGAATATTCAAGACCTTTTAAACTGATATTTAAGGTCATCCACAATCTGGCTACAACCAACTTATATATCCTCTAGCATTAATCCACAAAGTTATGCACCCTACACTACAGCCAAAGTAGACGATTTCTAATTCACCTCTATACCTTTGCACATTATTTCCCATTATATTCTATGCCTTGAAATGACTCTCCTCTCTGACAATTTCCACCTATTGATATCCTTCTTCTTTTCTAGTTCCCAATTCAGACATCTCCCACTCAAGACAATATCTGAACCCTCAATTCCTCTTTCCCGATTTCCCTTACCTAGAAATAGTCCTGCTATACTTAAATCTCATCATGTTCAGTTTCAAACCTAAAAGATACTTAATAATTCCATAAAATATTAAATCACATGCAATATTATTAATTATATTGTAATTATAAATTATTATATTTATGTATGACTTATCCACCACTTCATGGGCTATACATTCCTTATATGCAGACACTGAGTAATTTTTTTCATCCACATCTAACATAGTATTTTGAAAACTTTTTATTTTTGGACTGACCTTGTGGTTGGATAGTTAAAGGGAATTTATAGTTAGAAAACTACTATCAACAAAGATCAACAGCTAATGTTCACCTTCGAATCCTAGAGAATTTCATGGGAGCACTGAAAGGTTAAGTAATTTTCCCACTGACACACAGTCAGAAATGTATTAGAAGTATGCTTTCCTGATTTCAAAGCTGGCTCCCTATTTACTACCCATGCTCTTAATTCATTTTGAACACTGTAAGTACTTAATAAATGTATTTTTGAGTTGAATTTAAAAATAAAATCCCTTTCAAAGTAATTATTGTATAAATAATAATGAAAAATGTAAAGAGAAAGCTATTAAAGCATTTACTTATGCCATTTTGGAAAGTGAACTGGACTTAGAGTCAAGTAAAGTCTTCTAGAAGAATTCTGTGAGTCCCTTGGTTTGCAAAGAGATCAAATCAGTCAATACATAAAGTAATTAATTCACACTACTCATTGGAAAGACAAATACTGAAGTTGAAGTGTAAATATTTTGGTCCCATAAAGAGAAAATAGGATCCATTGGAAAAGCCCCTGACAAAGTTTGAGGGCAAAGGGAGAAGAGGAGAGAGCATGAAGTAGATAGATACTGTTCTGGAAGCAAGAAATAGACCTTGGAGAGACCTCAGGAGAGAATGGAGGGCAGAAGGACCTGACAGGCTGTGGTCCATGGGGTTACAAATAAATAAATGAATACATGATAACAACAAAATTCTGTTCCAAGTTTGTCAATTATCCTTGTGATATTAGGAAAATCTCTTCATATTCTCCATTCTCATTTTTCTTATATGCAAAATAAGATCATTGTACAAGATTATCTCCCAGGTGCTTTCTATAATTACAAATTCCCTACACCTTTCAGAACAATATCAAAATGACCAGGAAATCTCAAGATAGAAAGAGACAATGATAAGGAATATAGTTGTGATTTCATTGGTCTAGAGAACTAATAAGGAAAATGCCACCACCCCCACCCAACTCATTCTGCAACTTCTAATCTTAGACAATTGCCTAGAATACTGAGTGATTGAGTGATTTGCACAACCTTGTGTAGCCATTATACATAAAAGGTAAGACTGGGCCCAGTCTTAAAATTTAAAACAGAAAACCTGCATTCAGACCCTGATTTTTTATTTGTTGCAAACAAATAAGAGAGAATAGTTCCCCTAAAAAATCTATTTTTTCCTAAAAACCAATAAACTTAAGATTTCTAGGCTCCTGAGAACTTGTCATGCCCCTATCAGTGATCACTTTTTTTCATTTTAAATCATTAATTCATTTAATTGTAACATTAAAATTTCTAGTTATTTCCCCCCTCTAGAAGGCCCCTCCCCACACTAGAGAAGGCATAATTTGACCCCAAAAACATTTTTCTATAGGAAACTTTGTCTTATTTATTTCTGTTTATCAGTTCTTTCTCTGGAGATGGACATACACCAATTATTCTTCACATATTATTTCTGTTGCTTTATATAATGATAACTCCTCCCCCCCACCCAGGTAAAGGGTAGTAATTGTCATTATAATCACAGTGCCATCTTTTCATCTTATTCTTTATATTTGCAAAGTAAATGAAAATGTTACCAATGTCATATCCAGTGATCCACTCATGACCTGTAGGTCCTCTAATTCCACATCAAGATAACACTCATTTGCATAATTTACAAAAAACAAAAGGGGCATTTGTACTTTTGAACTGTTTATTTCAGTCGAATTACATTTGCCTAAAGCACTGTCTGGATTCTCTGCTTGTAACTTCTGGTTTATTCAGTCAGAAGACTTGAGAGACTAAGTCACTAATGAATGAGCAATAAAAAAGGTGAGGAGCATGAATACACACTCATGCCCACACACAGGCATGCGTTTGTGCACACACACACACATACATACAAATACACACAGAGAAAGCCTACATTTTCTAGATAAAAGTTCTAATCTGAATTTTAAGCAATGTCAGAATGGAAGCACCTGGGAATGAATAGTGTTTATTTGTTTTAAGTTACTAATATTGTATTTATGTTTTCTAAAACTGGTTACTAATCTCTATTGACTTTGAGAGTTTTGTTGGTAGCCTCATAAAAACCATGCAGAGACCTGCTGGAAAAAGCTCTTATCAGTTCTCAAAAGCCAATTGTTTAATGTTCAGTATGAACATTTACATCCAGAATTAGCAAATGCTATGAGTCAGTGTTTGATTTCTTGTGTTGTTGACTGTACAGATTTTAAAAATGAGGGGAAAGATTTTAGTAATGAATATTAAAATCAAAAGCATCTCAGATGCACAGGGATTTGGTTTTGGGTTTGTTTTTCTTTTTTTTTTTTTTTTTGAAGAGCAGGTTGTTAAACATGGTCCAGTCTCCTCTTGCACACTGGCAACCACCAATTCACTCATTAGAAAGCCTTGTGAGAATTTAGTGTTAGCCTGAACCCTTATTCTTTTTCTTGGTACCCTAAAAATCCACCTTGGGTTTTAAAAGGGGAAAGTTTCATGTAGAATTTGAAAATAGTTCCAGTTCTCATAACTGGGTTTCTGTTCAGCCTCAATCTTTGATTGATTTAAGAACAGAGCATGGTGCTTAATGTCAACGAACTAATTAAGACTCTGGCAGATTCTGGGAGGACACCAGAAGTCTCCTGGCTCCCTGGAATTTGGAAGATGTGTCCAGAAGACTAGCCTATGGCCTAGACTGAGGTCAAGTCTAGAAAATAAGAGAGACCCAGGAAAGTGATATCATTGAATGTATAAGTTCAGTTGGAATGTATAAGTTGGAAAAGGAAGTCTGGCTCTCTTACCTCCATCAAGGAGAGAGGAGATAGGTAGGAGAGCAAAGCTTTAGTGTAGTCTCACAGCTGACAGCTAGGAAAGCACCAGCAGATGAGTGCTGGCTAGGGAAGACCCTGTGCACACACACATCATTGGACTTGGGTCTGCCCAAGAGAGTGCCCCAGTGTGCCTGAGGGTCTGGCTGAGAAGCTGGCACAGCTGGCTGGGGGAGGAGGCTTACAAAGGGAACAGCCACCACATGTGGCTGGTGCCTTTTCTTTCTCTGACCTGCTTTTTATTATTTAATAAATAATTATAAATTAAGATACGAACTCCAGAGAATTTTAATCTTAACAGCCTACTCTACAATTTTCAGGGATTTGACCCTTTTTGTCCCTTGGCTTTGTTCTCAAGTCTACTAAGAGATTCCCAAATGCCCCAAAAATTATTCAGATTATTCCATTCTGTACAATGCAGCACAGAAAAGGAAAAGTAAAATGTCTAGGAGCTAATTTAGCAATTTAATACATGTATATTTTTTCCTAACTATGAACCAAAATATAGCAAATAATAATTTAAAATAAACAAAAAATATCTTTCATATGATAGTCTTTCTATATATTTCTTAGACTATTAAAGCCTATAGTAAGATGGTTTAAAAAAAAAAGATAAGAAAAGCATCATATGCAAAAGGGCAAAAAGTCCATAATATATGATCATTAGTTGCAAAATGTCAAGCATTTTAAAAAGATTTTTACATGTTCAGGGTAAAGGAGATTTATTAAGACTATTTTGGGTTTGACTCACTATATTTGTAAAAAGTTAAAAAATAAACATTAGGATTCTTTGATGGTGTTGTTTTTCAATTGTGAAACTGGGAAAAGAGTTTGCTGTGCCAAAAAATAGTAGAAATTTTCCTATTCTCTTCCCATATCTTTACCAAGGATATACTCTAAATATTTAGATATTCTTACAAATATTTATAGAAGTGTACATGTGTCAAGGAAGGCATAAATCAGTGAAATATTTGAAAACCAAAAATGTTGACAAGTATCACAAAGCATGTTGTGCACAAGGATGAATGGAAAGGGGATTTTTCTAAAGAGAGTAAAATCCCATAAAATTTCCCTAATATATATATATATGTCATTTTACCATTTACATCTAGTCTCAGAATATTATAAGACTTCCTAAGATATTCATAGACATTCAAAATAAGCTGGTCTAGCAGTTTACATAGGGAATATAAACAAATGAACATGTTGCTCACATAATGACACATAGCAGAATAGGCAATCAACTGAGATAATCCACCAACCAGGTCACATATTTTGAATAAGCATAAAAATTGATAAAAATCTTTGCTTAAAATTGACTAAGCATTACAGTATGCTCTATTGCATAAGGGTATGTAATATTAGGTATCTTATGAATGTAGATTTTGCTTCCAACCTTCAGAGTGAAAAGAAATACTAGTGTTTTTCAATTTTGATCAGAAAATATTTTAGTATAATGGAAGTACAAAAACACAGAAGGGAATATGCAAAAAGAGGCATATCCACAATGAAGAAAAATTAAATATTAGCTAATATTTACATACAACTTTCAGATTTACAAAGCATCTACATGTTATCTCATTGATTCTCACAGCAACCCTATGATGTAGTTTTTAAAATTATCCCCATTTTAGAGATGAGGATAAAGGTGCTTAGGGAGGTTAAATGATTTGCCCATAGTCACACTGTCAATAATTGGGAGGATTTGAACATACATCTTCCAAACTCCAGGTCCAGCATATTACACACACATTATCGCATTTCTTCTTTAAACTTCTATGGAACAAAAAATACTGGAAAGGATTGGCCTAAAGCCATGACAAATAACCTAATGAAAGTTTGTAGGTTCCAAAGTGTTCTGTCCATATGTCTCATGAGATTTTCAATTATGACTATGGAATACTTATGAAAGAACTTTAATACA
The DNA here is from genome assembly GCF_016433145.1 of Gracilinanus agilis. Classification (NCBI taxonomy): domain Eukaryota; kingdom Metazoa; phylum Chordata; class Mammalia; order Didelphimorphia; family Didelphidae; genus Gracilinanus; species Gracilinanus agilis. The sequence continues at coordinate 608,980,396 of NC_058130.1, read as the reverse complement.
TTCAGTTTAGCCAATGGCTCAAGCCCTAAGACCAAGACAATTTTTAAAGTCCTTATAGCGTTCAACTTGCACTAAAAGGTAAGATAAGGTTTTAGAATCCTTGTTTTACTCTAAATGGGTAAACTCACAAGAACACAAAGCCTATCTCCCAAAATTGTTGAAAGAATAAAGTAAGCATATGTCTTATAATTTAGGGAAAAGGAAAAAATATATTAAAGTGGGTATCTTGAATGGCCAGTTTGAGTTTTGCACTGGATAAAGGAAGTATTAAAAAAAGAAAAAAAAACTACAAAATGACCTTTAATTAGGAGGAAAGTAGGTATCTCTTTTTATTTTTTTCAAGACTAGATCTTCTAATCTCACCCATTCTGGAAGTAAAAGGGCAATTTATAGGCCTGATGTCAGACAGATTAGAATTAGAACTTTAACCTTCTCTATATGATTAGAGTCACTTCATCTTTTCTTAGGTAACTTGAGCCATCCCCACACCCCCAACACAGGGTTCATCATATTAGTATCAAAATCAATGTAGATACTTGATCAGTTTACCCCAGTGATGGGAAAACTTTTTAAAGAGGGGGCAAAGGAAAGGAAATGCTCATTTGTCAGTCTGTTTCTAAGCCAACTCTTTCAAAGTTTCATTGTATTGTATCCTACTCATTGTATTTTTCAGATTAGGAATAATGTCGGGAGGCTGGATAGAACATTTCAGGGGGCTGGATCTGACCCACAGGCTTTAGTTTGCCCATCACTGTTACCCATTGCAGTTCTGAACTCCTAAGCTCAAGAGATCTATCAGCCTTAGCTCTGTAATCATAAGGAAAGTAGGCAAGGGTATTATGGAATCAGATGGAACAGCCTCAAAATCTGGCTGTTAAATTTTCAGTGTGAACATATAAATATAGGATATTTGCAGTTCTTCAAGTTAGCACTTATTTTGTTGTTTTTATAATTGCCCAGACTTAAGAAAATGATGGAGAAAATAAAAATAATGAAGATTAAACTTAAGAGTTTATCTTGCATAATTATTTTGGGGGAAGTATGCAGAGCAGATTTTTTAAAATTATGATCATTCTGTTAATTTTAGGCTCTGTCTAGCTAACTGTTCTGAGATGAATGGTTTTTTTTATGGGTGAGTTTGGGAAGACATTCACAAGAATTGTATAGGAAAAGAAAGCCTAGATGGGTTTAATTCTGCCCCAACAAAGAGAGGACACATATTCCAAAAATTATATGTCCATTGACAATTGGACTTTTTCACCAAATCTACCATAGTTTTCAAAAATAGTGAAGTGAAAATAAAAGAAGTAATTAAACATTTAAGAGCTTTTAAAATTGAACTAATATGTATTTTTATTATTTTGACATCTTAAAAACATTATTCGATATTTAGATGTTTTTGTTTAAAAATGACCAAATCCAGGTCTCCTTTATGTAGAATGGCAATTGCTTATAATCTATAGATGGGCCCATTTGGAGGCTACAACCATTCAACAGACTATGTTTCCTGAAATAATACATTTTAAATGAGAACTATAAGGATGATAAGTGATTACATTTGCAATATAGCCACACTATCATTCAGTCTCTCTCAGTCTCATTATCTCTGTCTACTGATAGAGAGATATGAATACAGATATGTATTTATGCATGTATATATACACATATGTGCACATATATACACATACATTGTATATATTATATTACATATATACACACATATAGTTTACCTTTAATGGCAAGCAAATAAATATATGCATAAATGTATATATTTATGTTTGTGTACACATGAAACTATTTTTATTTTAATATCAAATTCCACAAAAGGTTATACAATGATACTATATATACATATACACTCACACACACACATATATATATATGTATATATACATATATAATATTTTGTATCACCTCTATGAATTTGGCATACAAATTTACATATGGAAGAATTTTGACACAAAATTCACTAAAAGATTATGAAACCTAATCCATCCAAACTCATATAGTAGATTGCTATAGAGCTGATATGCTGATAATAAGATGGCCCAAGATCCTCTGATGGTATGAAGACCTAAAGCTGAGTGAGAGTGGGAATTCCTAGGTGAACCCTAAGACCCCACAGGAATATTTGTGACTAAACTAATATGCCCTGCTCCACTAAAACAGTTTCCCAGGAATGTGATCAAATAAGAGACTGTGCATTAGATCACACAGCAACTTGACTGCTTATCCAGGCTCTAAAACTGATGGATAACGCTAGTGACTTTGGTTTAACTGTAATTTGAGTAATCCCTCTTCCCTCAGATAACCAAGGATATGTTGATAATCCTTAGGGTAATGATGACATCCACCTAAGTAAGTTTCAGAATTTAATAATAACAAAATTAGGGCAAGGGTAACAGGGACTGAGGGAAAGAGGTATGAGGGAAAGTTTGACTAAAACTAATATTCAGGTGATGTTAATTGAAGGTAGTCAGGTCTGAGATTATCACCTGGAGAGGTTTGTCCCCTTGGTTGCAACCTGCCCAGGCCAGGATCCTTGGCCTGAACCAGATTGTTTGATGGTACTTATATTGCTTCTTCCTTGATGATCAATTGAATAGGATGAGTAACACCACTTTACACAGAAATTGAGGATGTGATAGAGATTAGAACAGGATGAAGGTGTCCTGAGTTGATTTGTCCTACCCCAAATCCCAACCAACCTCCCACCATAAATTCCTTCTCCAAATTGAGAGAGCTCCTTGTTCAAAATTCTGCTTTTTATAGTCTGCCAGTAACTGCCTCTCCTTTGCTGGCTTATGGTAAGCTAGGTTGGTTCCAAGTTCTAAACTGCTAAGTGTCATTCATCCTGCTCTCCATTTTGCATAGCAGAAATGATATTACAAGATACAACTTTTTCCATAACCTAGTCAATCAATCGATTAGTATTTATTGAGAACTTACAAGAAATAATAGGAAAGACATTAGCTCAGGATATTAGAATCACCAAATGTTCATATGAGCTTTGATGCACCATTCTAGTTAGTAAGTTGTAGATGTAGTGGTGATTCATTAGTTCTATGTTTTCCTTTTACTGCAGAAAAAATTCTCATTACAGATGTAAGATGTGAGCACAAGAGGGTAAGGAGTTGACAGATAAACAGGGAATAAGAGATTATTTATTTAGAGGCAATTGAAAGAGAAAAGGAAATTAAATTTTTAAGGGAAAATTAACCTTCTTTGTAAAAGTAAGATGAGTCTAGAAGTGTAGAATTACATAATCAAAGGAGGTATCTTGAAATCATGGGAAGTTTTAAATAAAGTAAGTGATGAAGATTGTGTTGTTCTAGCACAGTGGCACTGAATAGTTAGTTGTGAGTTGAAAAATGATGTTAACAACAAATTGGTGTTAATTATAAGGAAGTAAAAATATAAGTCAATAAGTAGCCAAATCATAATTGACAAAAGAATGAAGTTTTGATGAAAAGATGTATATAGAGTTCATCTTTCCCTAAATATATCATCTATACAGCTATCATCTATAGGATACTTCTCTTAGTCTGTCTTCCTTTTCTCTATCTCTTACCTCAAAATTGTCAGATATAGTAGCCAAGAAAGTTTGACATAATGTGAATTTATGAAGTAATACATTTTCTATATTTTTTCTATAACATTTAGATTGGATTCAAGCTTTTGAATGAGTTGTCAACAAAGATCCCTCAACCATTGAGAGTAAGAGAGCTACACTGAGAGAAAAGAGAGTGAATATTTCTGTTGTCTCTCTAAAAAAGACAACAGAAGATCAAAGGGAAGGCTGTCATAAAACACACGTTGCATAATACATGATGGATCAGTTCTATTATTTAACTTTCCCAAAGATGTAACAATATAGAGATGTGCTAACCATCCTAGTCAGCATTAATTTACAGTGGGAGAAATAATTAGAATCTCACTTTTTCTGAAGAATGGAGTGAAAATGTAAACAATGCTTCCCTCCAGGCAAGTGCTTTATCAAGTTGACAGGTGCATTTGAATTTCCATGGGTGGGGGATATAATAGGTTATTTATGTGTCATTTTAATAGAAAGGCCCAACCATCAAGATGGACAGCAGACTTTATCAGTACTGCTGTTTGCAACTAATCCTCCAATTTAGTACCCCATGAAAATACCTGCAACAAAACTCGTCCATTTTTCTTTTACACTCTATTATGGAAAAATCAATATGGGCGCTATTCATCTCAAATCTCCCACTCTGCAGGTGCCTGAGCCACAGAACCTCCGACAGCTTGGCAGTCAGTCTGGCAAAGCCCAGAAATCCAAGTTTCAGCCTCCCACGTCCTACCTAGCTGTTCTAAGGGAATGGGGCTGGCTGAGTTGTAGGTTTCAGCCAAAGGGATGCTGAGGAATAACAATTTATTCCTTGAGTAGGGAAAAGAGGGCCAGTGTCATCCCCAAATGAATTTAAAGCCAAGGTCAAAAGTCAGCTGACTTTCAAGCCTGGCAGTTGTATTATACGGAACAGCTGTGCATACAGAATCACAAACCAATTGCTCAGGTCAGTGTAGTGGGAGGGTGGGGGGAGAGGGGACAGTGAATAGATATAACAGCTATTTCTATCAACCATTAAGTATTAGAAGCAGTAGTCTATTTTACCCGTGATGATTTGTACATGAGAAGTAGCAGAATCTAACTTGTCAAGGAAATGTGCTAAGGAAAAGGAAGTGTATTGACTGTGCAATGTGAATAAGGGAATAGAATGGATGTCTCAAGTATAAAGAACCAATTTAAAGTATCAAATGAAGTTCTGAAGAATTTCATGCAGTGGATTTACGGAAAGTCATAAATGGTTAAGAAGATCAAAGGAGATCATACACGTAAAGCACTTTGCATACTAAAAGTACCATCTGAATGTTAGTCGTTGCTAATATCTGATACTCATATTGCAAGTAGTTCATATAGAAACAGTCCTGGGGCATGTCAAAAGCCTTCTATTGTTTTTCTTTGTCCCATTTTCATTTTATGTTTAATGTACTATTGTTCAGGTAGATGAAATGTTTTTGTTTTGTCTTTGAACAAAAGTATTGGGACGTAAGCTTTTCTTTTATATGCTTTCTGAAAGTAACTCTGAAACAACTCCACTAGCTGTCAGGATAGTGAAGATGACATATGCTTTATTCTCTTAATCCACATGGTTTTGTTTCCTTTTGCTTGGTGTCTATATTGTGAGAGCCTTTTATTCCTTGTTGCTTAGAGTTAATGGGTATTCAGCGTGACATCTGTTAAAAATCCATTGTTAAAAATTTATGAGTCAATATTATATTTGGTTGATTATGTGAAGCAGTTTTGTCTGTGATAATATTCAAGTCCAAATATAGTTTACTTAGTGGTTTCACAAGAATATTTGTGAGTTTGTACCTTGAATGGGGGTTTAGAATCTGTGACTTGTCCAAGAATAGTGAACTTTTGATGTGTAGTTATAGACACCTAACCATATCCTCAGCCTTTCCCTCTTTATCTCCAGCTATCTTTTAATCCTTGAAAAATCTCTGCCCTTGGCCCCATTCTCTGCTAAATGACTCCCTGTTCAATATTTCATGAAAAAAAACTCCAGGCATGCTTTGCTTTAGTAACAGCTCTATATTTCTCTTTCTTACTAATCACTTTGTCCCGGCAAAAAGTGCTCTTCCCTCACTTCTTCCCACTTAAACTGCCCTACAACACACAAGCAGACACATACTCCTGAGTCCTCGACCTACAAGCCATGATAAAAATTGTTCTTTTTTTTTCTTGATTGGAGTCTACCTTTTCCTCTAGAGTCTCACTCAAAAATCCCTGTAACTTTCGAAAAGTGATTCTCCCTGTTCAACAATCCTCTTGTCTCCCAAAAGAATAAAAGCTCCTTAAGGACCTTACTCCTTATTCCACTTTCTATCTTCAACTATGCTTAGTTTCAAGTCTATGAATGAGTTAAGGTGGGGATTGCATATGCTATTTTCTATTTCCAGTGTTTATTAGAATCTTGGCACATAAGATTTTAATGAATATTTTCCCCCTCTTCTTTCCTTCTTTTCTTTTCTTCTTTCATTCCTTCTGATGAAGATTTACTGAACCAATCAATGGACCATTTCATCCCACTTAAAGACCTTGACCAGGTGAGAGCACTGCTATTAAGTTACTCAATAAAGGACAATAAACTAGTTGCAAGAGATTCTTGAAAGCCTTTCAGTATAACAGTGACATGATATAGAAGATTTAGTCATACCTATTGGACTTCTATAAGACAGGAAGCCATTTAGAACCCAAATATTACAGTACGAAACCAGAGAATGGTTAAAATAACTTCAGCTGTGGGGGCAACTGGGTAGCTCAGTGGATTGAGAGCCAGGCCTAGAGACGGGAGGACCTTGGTTCAAATCTGGCCTCAGACACTTCCTAGCTGTGTGACCCTGGGCAAGTCACTTGACCCCTATTGCCTAGCCCTTACCACTCTTCTACCTTGGAGCCAATACACAGTATTGACTCCAAGAGAGAAGGTAAGGGTTTTAAAAAAAATAACTTCAGCTGTGCCCATGATTTATTTGTGATGAAAGGAAGGACTTCTTCCCTCTCTCCACCCCTCCCAACTTTTACCAGTTGAATAGACAATATTTAAAATTTCTAGGAATTGTGAATTTACACACAAATGTGCTCTAAGCATGAGCCCACTTTCCCTTGGATTGTGTGTACTGTATGAAGACCTTGCTCTTAATATGAAGGCCTTCCTCACTACCTTCCTTTTTACTGTCTCTTAACATATGTCTTAATATATACACCCATTTTCAAAAAACTAATTAAGCTTGTATAACTAATTGATATCAGCTGATAATCATGGAAAGATGCACATCAAAGGCAGCTCATGAGTTTGTAAAGGCAAACTCTAGCCCATCAGAGACCCCTAGAAACCTGAAGAGAAGTAGCAACTACATTATATGATCTTATAAAGTTAACTGTTTAGAGGCAAATTTATCCATAGGTTTTCCAAAAATGAGTGAAATTAAAAATCATTTCCCTTTTAGCACCATCATATCTCATATAATAAAGATGAAAATTTTAAAAGCAAAGGAACCATAACATTTTTCATAATTTAGAATAGCTTTATAAAGTAAATTTTATTCTTTCAGTCAATATGCATCTATTTTTATTAATCTGCCCTCACCACCTACTATTACTTGTTGAAAACATACCTTTTTAAGGGTAAAAATAAATCCTTGAACATATAACAACTAGAAAACAATCTCATTAACCATGTTGCAAAACGTATGTCTCTTTTTTGCATTCTAAGTTTATCCCTTCTTTGTCAAAATTAAGTAGCATCTTTCATTGGGCTCTTTTGGACTCCTGGCTTATCATTGCATTGTTCAGAGGTCTCTAGCATTTTTCCAGTGTTTTCAATACCATATTAATATCATTATTCTGTAAATGGTTCTATTTCTGTTCATTTGGCTCTACCACGTCATAGAAGTCCTTGCTGTTTCCTATGTGATTATCTATTTCAACTTTTCTCTTGAAACAATAATATTTTTACATTCCTTTGACATAATTTGTATAGCCATCCACCAGTGGGAGGATACCCTCTTAATTTCCAATTTTTGGTTACTACAAAAGATTTTGTTTTAAATATTTTTGTTCATAAAGATGCATCTCCTTTTTCTCTGAGAATTTTCTTTTAAGCATTTCTTTGTAGTATTGGCCTATTAGTGATATAGTTGGGTCAAAGGATATATATATATATATAATTTATGTATACATATACATGTATATGTATAACTTATGTATACATATACATGTATATGTATGTATATATATGTGTGTGTGTGTGTATATATATATATATATATATATNTGCATACTAAAAGTACCATCTGAATGTTAGTCGTTGCTAATATCTGATACTCATATTGCAAGTAGTTCATATAGAAACAGTCCTGGGGCATGTCAAAAGCCTTCTATTGTTTTTCTTTGTCCCATTTTCATTTTATGTTTAATGTACTATTGTTCAGGTAGATGAAATGTTTTTGTTTTGTCTTTGAACAAAAGTATTGGGACGTAAGCTTTTCTTTTATATGCTTTCTGAAAGTAACTCTGAAACAACTCCACTAGCTGTCAGGATAGTGAAGATGACATATGCTTTATTCTCTTAATCCACATGGTTTTGTTTCCTTTTGCTTGGTGTCTATATTGTGAGAGCCTTTTATTCCTTGTTGCTTAGAGTTAATGGGTATTCAGCGTGACATCTGTTAAAAATCCATTGTTAAAAATTTATGAGTCAATATTATATTTGGTTGATTATGTGAAGCAGTTTTGTCTGTGATAATATTCAAGTCCAAATATAGTTTACTTAGTGGTTTCACAAGAATATTTGTGAGTTTGTACCTTGAATGGGGGTTTAGAATCTGTGACTTGTCCAAGAATAGTGAACTTTTGATGTGTAGTTATAGACACCTAACCATATCCTCAGCCTTTCCCTCTTTATCTCCAGCTATCTTTTAATCCTTGAAAAATCTCTGCCCTTGGCCCCATTCTCTGCTAAATGACTCCCTGTTCAATATTTCATGAAAAAAAACTCCAGGCATGCTTTGCTTTAGTAACAGCTCTATATTTCTCTTTCTTACTAATCACTTTGTCCCGGCAAAAAGTGCTCTTCCCTCACTTCTTCCCACTTAAACTGCCCTACAACACACAAGCAGACACATACTCCTGAGTCCTCGACCGACAAGCCATGATAAAAATTGTTCTTTTTTTTTCTTGATTGGAGTCTACCTTTTCCTCTAGAGTCTCACTCAAAAATCCCTGTAACTTTCGAAAAGTGATTCTCCCTGTTCAACAATCCTCTTGTCTCCCAAAAGAATAAAAGCTCCTTAAGGACCTTACTCCTTATTCCACTTTCTATCTTCAACTATGCTTAGTTTCAAGTCTATGAATGAGTTAAGGTGGGGATTGCATATGCTATTTTCTATTTCCAGTGTTTATTAGAATCTTGGCACATAAGATTTTAATGAATATTTTCCCCCTCTTCTTTCCTTCTTTTCTTTTCTTCTTTCATTCCTTCTGATGAAGATTTACTGAACCAATCAATGGACCATTTCATCCCACTTAAAGACCTTGACCAGGTGAGAGCACTGCTATTAAGTTACTCAATAAAGGACAATAAACTAGTTGCAAGAGATTCTTGAAAGCCTTTCAGTATAACAGTGACATGATATAGAAGATTTAGTCATACCTATTGGACTTCTATAAGACAGGAAGCCATTTAGAACCCAAATATTACAGTACGAAACCAGAGAATGGTTAAAATAACTTCAGCTGTGGGGGCAACTGGGTAGCTCAGTGGATTGAGAGCCAGGCCTAGAGACGGGAGGACCTTGGTTCAAATCTGGCCTCAGACACTTCCTAGCTGTGTGACCCTGGGCAAGTCACTTGACCCCTATTGCCTAGCCCTTACCACTCTTCTACCTTGGAGCCAATACACAGTATTGACTCCAAGAGAGAAGGTAAGGGTTTTAAAAAAAATAACTTCAGCTGTGCCCATGATTTATTTGTGATGAAAGGAAGGACTTCTTCCCTCTCTCCACCCCTCCCAACTTTTACCAGTTGAATAGACAATATTTAAAATTTCTAGGAATTGTGAATTTACACACAAATGTGCTCTAAGCATGAGCCCACTTTCCCTTGGATTGTGTGTACTGTATGAAGACCTTGCTCTTAATATGAAGGCCTTCCTCACTACCTTCCTTTTTACTGTCTCTTAACATATGTCTTAATATATACACCCATTTTCAAAAAACTAATTAAGCTTGTATAACTAATTGATATCAGCTGATAATCATGGAAAGATGCACATCAAAGGCAGCTCATGAGTTTGTAAAGGCAAACTCTAGCCCATCAGAGACCCCTAGAAACCTGAAGAGAAGTAGCAACTACATTATATGATCTTATAAAGTTAACTGTTTAGAGGCAAATTTATCCATAGGTTTTCCAAAAATGAGTGAAATTAAAAATCATTTCCCTTTTAGCACCATCATATCTCATATAATAAAGATGAAAATTTTAAAAGCAAAGGAACCATAACATTTTTCATAATTTAGAATAGCTTTATAAAGTAAATTTTATTCTTTCAGTCAATATGCATCTATTTTTATTAATCTGCCCTCACCACCTACTATTACTTGTTGAAAACATACCTTTTTAAGGGTAAAAATAAATCCTTGAACATATAACAACTAGAAAACAATCTCATTAACCATGTTGCAAAACGTATGTCTCTTTTTTGCATTCTAAGTTTATCCCTTCTTTGTCAAAATTAAGTAGCATCTTTCATTGGGCTCTTTTGGACTCCTGGCTTATCATTGCATTGTTCAGAGGTCTCTAGCATTTTTCCAGTGTTTTCAATACCATATTAATATCATTATTCTGTAAATGGTTCTATTTCTGTTCATTTGGCTCTACCACGTCATAGAAGTCCTTGCTGTTTCCTATGTGATTATCTATTTCAACTTTTCTCTTGAAACAATAATATTTTTACATTCCTTTGACATAATTTGTATAGCCATCCACCAGTGGGAGGATACCCTCTTAATTTCCAATTTTTGGTTACTACAAAAGATTTTGTTTTAAATATTTTTGTTCATAAAGATGCATCTCCTTTTTCTCTGAGAATTTTCTTTTAAGCATTTCTTTGTAGTATTGGCCTATTAGTGATATAGTTGGGTCAAAGGATATATATATATATATATAATTTATGTATACATATACATGTATATGTATAACTTATGTATACATATACATGTATATGTATGTATATATATGTGTGTGTGTGTGTATATATATATATATATATATATATGCCATGCAAGATCTTTTCAGGGCAAATGATTTCCCCTTCTGAAAAATATAGCTTTTTCAACATTTATTTTCTTCTGAGCCATCAATATATGATCACCCCAGGGGTGATGAGAATGGATCTTGTACTAGATTGGAACATAATTTCATCATTGCTCAGTCCCATTATGCTAGTATATTCAATATCTCAGCTCTTGGGTAGCCCAAGTTTTGACACTAGAAATGGATACCTATCAATATTCAAAACTCTATAACAAGGCCATATGGGAGAACAAACCACTAAGTCTAAACACCAGAGGCACTACCAATAACTTCTCCTGGTCCACAGGACATCCCTTTACCTATAATTTTTATCAGAAACTCTCTCCACTGGCTACCATGTTTGGGATATGTCTTATCAAAGTCCACTGTCTCTGACTCCTACAAATATCATGACTAACTGAAGCTTCTGACAGCAAGAGTAATGTGATCATCCCCCAATTCTATCCAGCTGTTTCCCAGCAAATTTCCTCTCTCATTCTACTTGGAATTGGTGTCTCCACTAGCTTCTTCTTTTACCTCAAGGCCCTAGATCACCCCACTATACCTATCATGCTGACATAGTTTAACAGTCATCAAATGTATATTGCTAGGTAGGAGAGAAAGGAAAAGAAGGAAAGAGAACAAACATTTCTTAAGTGCCTTCTATGTGCCAGGCACTGTGCAAAGTACTTTGTAAATATCTAATTTTATAATCACAATACCCTTGGGAAGTAGGTGCTTTTATTTTCTTCCTTTTATAGTGGAAGAAACTGAAGCAAATAGATATGAAGTGACTTACTCAGGATTACACAGGTAGAAAGTGTTTAAGCCTAGATTTAAACTCAGATCTTCCTGACTCCAGGTCCAGCACTGTGTCCTCAGTGTTCCTTAGTTGCTATAGGAGCAATAGAAAATACTAAAACTGAAGACATGATTCCTGCCCTAAAACAACTTTTATCATTTACTTTCCCACTTAAAGTTCCATTTCTTTGGGAGGATAGATGTGTATGGTTGTTCTCCTCACATCTGAATGTTTCTGGCTTTTTAAGAATAATATGTGCTAATGCTTTGTCTATGTGTTAAAATCAGGAGGTATGTATCTGGGCAGCATGTCTTGAGCCATTTCCTGAATATCAGATTAAACTACTGACAGAGTGGTGCCTTTGAAAAGAGCTATATTCCAACATGGAGAATATGAGTTGGAATCCTAACTCTGCTACTTAGTATATCTTTGGACAACAGAATCTTTCTAAGTCTCGGTTTCTTTAGCTGTAGCATGTGGCCTAGTTGATTTCTCAAGGCTCAATATTGGATCCTATGAATAACAAAAAATGCTAATAAATTAATGATTAAACTTTATGGAGATTTGTACTTTTATAACCTTTTCAGGAGTAAAACATTTTAAAATTTATTCTTCTCTGTTTGAAAGAAAAAGAAAAACAAACATAACCCTTTATTCTTCCTGCAACATAGACTATGACAAAGAAAGTTAAGTAACCAAGTATATAAACATGTAGCAAGACTATAATTTGGAACACATTTTTGTTTAATATTATATTTAAACACATACAATCAAGTATACAACTACATAAATGGATGCCAGTTATGAAATTTCGTACTTGCCCATCATCTCAGAGCCAAAAAAATCTTTTGCAGAGCCAAATTAATCTCTGCCTATAGATTTAAAAAAATAAATAGGAGGGAGGAAATGGAGAAAATCCTATCTATGATGCCAGCTATGGATATCTTAAAATGCTGTGTGGGTGTATGTAGGTTGTGAAAATATGCATGTGTGTATATGTTGTATCTCTGTAGGAAGATGTAGCTAGAGCTTGTCATTAATATGTATAAAGACTTCAGAAATTATAGATTTAAGAAAATATCTGACAGTCTATTTAGGAGAACAGTAAGATCATATTCAATCTAACAGAATAAATTCAGAATCTGTAATGTTTTCATTCACTCCATGACTGATCTTAAATTTTATGTGCCTATTAAAAGGACTTTTTCTTGAAAATAAAATTAAGCATGAATAAGATTTCAGCAGGAGAGATTTTAAACTAGTTGAAAGCATTGCTAGAAGTTTAAGTATTCTAAGTTAAGTTTGATGAATATATTGACATGTTTTAATCATTTAAGAAATTCCAACAATTTTTCTTTGGCAGATTTTTTCTTAGCAATATTTACTTTGCCTAATTTGCATCACTGCATGAACTCGAAGTAATCATATAATTTTAGTTATAGGTTTAGTGCTAATATATATCTTTGAGGTCATCTACTTCAATCCAAGGCATCCACTACCTATACCCTTCCTGCTTCTATGTTTCCTCTCCAAGGGTCAATTCCAGGCTTGCTTACTAGATAAAGCCCCTTTTGATTCCTACCCCCCACAGTCTTCTCTAGGGAAAGCAAAGCTCCAATAACTTCTGACCATACTCTACAGGTTTCTGTCTGCTGTGAGACAGGCCTGTCAGGGCCTTCACAGAACACAAATTTGCTACATGCCAAAGTCCCAAAGGAAAGACCTTAACAGTCTAATCATGTGCCTTCCTCAATGGGCCTTTCTCCCACTACCAATATTCTCCCTAGGTTCATTTATCAATAGTATTCATACTTCCATCTCTTTATATTCACTCTATTGCAATGATTCTGCATCACTTGAAATACCATTTCTCATCCTAAACTGGTTATTCCTTTAGCACATCAACCCTGCCACTTCTCCTCCCCTCCATGTCCAATGTAGATCTCCCGTTCCTTTCCATTGTGCTATCTGGGATGCCTGCACCATAATTAACAGATTCTTGAAGAAGGAGGAGAAACATCATTCATATTATACTAATCCCCTTTCTTAGAGGCAATTAGGTAGCACAGTAGTGCCTGGAGTTAGGAAAATTTGAGTTCAAATTTGACCTTAGATCCTTAAAACTAGCTTTATTACCTTGAATTAATTCATTAACCTCTGTCTTAATTTTCACAATTATAAAAAAGAGATAATAATAGTACCTACTCTATAGGGTTGTTGTAAAAATCAAATGAAACAAAATTTTTAAAGCACCTAGCACAAAGTAGAAACTCTACTAATGATTATTCCCTTCCCTTTTTGATAAAGTGAGGAAATCCTCCTACTAGGTCTAGTCTCCAGACTCCTTCTGGAAAGAGTAACATTATTCTAATACCAAACTATTCCCTTGCAAGGAAGAAGAGAAAGAGAATATTCCATCATTTATAAAACAATCACCTACCTTCACTCATTGGGAAGAATGATATACTTCTTGTTCCCAATTGCCACTCCAGGCTCTCCCTCTACCACTATCCCTCAACAATCTCTAATCCTTTAAAGGTCAACTCATTCCATATATATGAATTAAAGAAAATCCTGCTACCTGTTGTCTACTGCCCACAATGACAACCCTCCTTTTCTTAATAGTTTTATTTTTATTTATTATTATAAGGCTCACAGTCTTTTCTCTTCAATTACTTCCCTCATATTAGAGGGCTTTAGGATTCATATTGATACCCAAGCACCCTAACCTCTCAGTTTTTCAACTTACTCATTTCCCATGACCTATTCCTCCACCTTATCTACATGCAAATACAGTCTTACCTTACTTTTGTGATCACCCACAAGCATACCACTTTTATGTTCAGGAACTCTGAAATTCCTTTCTCTAATCTTAATCTATAGTCATTTCACCTCTCCTTTTGTCTTTTAATCCCAAATCCAGGTCTTTGTTCATACCTACAGTTTTTCAACCCTGGGCCATCACACACATAGTTCAACTCTATAATGACTTCTTTTTAGTTCTTGTGTCCCCTTATCATACACCCTGCCAAGCCTCATCCTAGTATTACTGCCACTATCTTCTGGTTTTGTTTCTACATATATGCTGCTGTATAAATCTAGAAACATCAGTAAACTATTCTAAGTCCACTACAAATTTATGTTATTCAATTAGACTATCACTGCTACAAGACAATTGTTTAACATCTCCCCAATTCACTCATTACTGCACACACTATAGGTGTTCTTCTAAACTTTTTCATCCTTTTTCAAGCCCTCCAATGGATACTTTCCCACCTCTCTTCCCCACACACACATTTCTAGGCTAAGAAATTTGCTTCATGTTTTATTGAAAATTGAGGTCATTCAAAAAAAAGCTTTTTCTTCTCCTCTCCTCTTCAGCTCACAACATCAAAAAGCTTTCTGCCACTATCTCCTCCTTCATCCCTGATTCACATAATTCTTTCTCTTTACAAAAGCAAACTCCCTATGTGTACAAATTATTTCTTTCCATTCTATTGTCTCCAGCAGATTTCCCCCTCTATCATTCCCATTCTATCACATATCTTCAAACTCTCTTTATCCATTAGATAATTCTCTTCTGCCCAAAACATGATTTCTTCTCCATCCTTAAAGATCCTCACTTGATCCATCTATCCTCACTAGCTATCACCCCAAATCTTTTCTCCCTTTAGTGGAAACTCCTAAAGGAGGAGGTCCACAATAGATACTTGAACTTCCTCTCCTCACTCTTTTCTCTCAAGTCTTTTGTGATATGATTCTCTCCTTGTTCTCCTCCTATCTGGTCATTTTTGTTGCCTTTGCTAAATTTTCATCCAGGTCACACCTGCTAAAAATATGCATTCCATGGAAACCTGTCCTGAACCCTCTTCTCTTCTCTTTTCTTCTTTTCTATACTATTACTAATATTCTATATGCTATTCTTCTCTTCTATGCTATTACATTTGGTGAGCTATAAAGGTTTCATGAATCCAAGTAGCATCTATGTTAATGATTCTCAAATCTGTTTATCCAGTCCTAATTTCTTTTCTGCCTCTGCATCTCATATCTGCTACTGCCTGTTGGACATCATGAACAATGTGTCTTGCAAACATCTTGAACTCAATATGTCCAAAATGAATTCAACTTTCCCCACAAATTCTCCCATCTTTCTAACTTCCCAACTACAGAGGGTACTACCATCTTCCCAATCACCCAGGTTCACAACCTAGATCTCATTCTTGACTCCTCACTTTCTCTTACCCCCTCCTTATATCACATCTATAGCCCAGCCCTGCCAATATTATCTCCAAAATATTTCTTTTATATACCCCGCTTTATCCTTTGACATTGGTACAAAACTTGTACAAGTCCTTTACACTAGGACTATTATAATAGCCTGGTTTGTATGCCTTGCTCATCTCTCCCTTCTCCTGTCCATTCTCCAATCAGTTGTCAAACTGAAATTCCTAAATCATAGATTTAACATCATCAGCACTCCACCTCAATAAAATACAAGCTCTCCTTATCATTTCCAGGATCAAATATAAATTTTATTTTTGGCATTCACTTTTAACCTATTCTCTGTGCAAGTTTTCCATTCTTACTTACTTACCCCCCACCTTGTACTATGTGTACTGTTCTTTGAACAATAATAATAAAAATAAAAATAATAGCTAATGTTTTCATGTTTATTCTGTGTGAGACACTAAGCTAAGTACTTTATAACTATCATTTCATTTGGTCCTCATAAAAACCCTTAGAGATATATGCTATTGGTGCCCAATTTTACATATAAGAAAATTGAGGCAAACGAAAGTTAAATGATTTGCCCAATCACATAGCTAGGAAGTATTAGAGGCTAGATTTGAACTTAGGTCTTTCTTCTGGACTCCAGGCTCAACAGTCTATCCATAGTGCCATTTAATTTCTCATCTCCTAATTTAAGGCATTTCTTTTGACTAATCCACACATATAAATATCTAAAAATACAGGACTAAAATCCTCTCTCCTCATCCTCATCTCCTGGCTTTACCTGACTTCTTTTAGATCTGTCTAAATCAACTTTCTACAGGAAGCCTTTTCTGATCCCCTTATTTTAGCTCCTTCCCACTATTAAATATTTTTAATTCTTCTTATATATTACTTATTTTTATAAAATTGTTTGCTTGTTATTCCCCATCAGACTGCAAGCTTCTTAGGAATAGGGATTTTTTTCTTTACATTTCTCTGAATCTCTAGCATTTAGCACAGTGTCTGTCGCACAGTAGGAGCTTAATAAATATTTATTAATTGACTGATGATTGAAACTTCTCATCTTGAACTCATGCCTTTCTTACTCCTTCCATCTTCTGGTCCTTATTGAGAAATGGCTAATTCCTGATAACACTGTTTACCTCACTACCCTTTCTAATACTTACTACAGTTTCTCTAATACTCCCAGACTCATTCTGCAGGTTAAGGGCATTGTAATATTACTATCTCTCCAATGCTATCTCCAGATTTTCCCTCTACTATTTTCACTAAGAAATGGTATAACTTTTCTCCATTATGCTGTATGTTATACAAATTTAACAACCAGTTCAGTTCCTAATAAACCATAATCTAAAAATCCCCATGATATTTATCCTTTTTTCATGGGACTTACTACCTGGCTTGCATCCTTTCCCTCTTCTCCATCACTTTTATTCATACTAAGAAACTTCAACTTATATGTTGATGCTCAGTCAAATACCTTCACTTCCATTTTTTTCAATCTACTAAGTTCACAAGGTTTATTCTTCTATTCCATGGAGGAATATTCAGAGACAGTTATATCATCTAAAAGCCTTTCTCTTTCATATTCATGCACTTTAAAATTCCTTTGTCTAATGATAACTTTTCTTATTGCTTATAACCTACAACCCTGTTTATCTCCCTCTATGACCTGCATTCTCTTCACTCTTTTTCTCCCTAAGCAATTTTTGCTCATTCATTTCCACACTCTCTACTCTTCCCTAATCAACTCTATACTCTATTAGTGAGTCCCTTGCCTTTTTAGCTGATTGCTGATTATGTCTTTCTAAATATAAGTCTTAAATGACCCCCACCATTTAGCTGCTTAACTAAATATTATGCTACTGAACAGAAATATAGGAGATACCAAAATCATGCTGAAATAATCCAGTATAACCAATGTTATTGTTGTTGCTGTTGTTGTTGTTGTTGTTGTTTTTGTTGTTTGTCATGATCCCTTTAGCTCTCTGGAGAACCCTCTGGATGCCTAACAATCATAATTTTAAAATATTTTAGATTTGATTAGAGTTTAGTGAAAATAAAGATATAATCTTTCCACATCCAAATAAGAGACCCCTTACTATTTCTCCATGGAGGCCTTAGAGATCTATGGACCCAGGTTAAGAACTTTGCTTTAGTAGGAAGTTAGGTGGTTCACTGGACTGAAACAAGATCTTAAGAAAGTAGGTCCTGGGTTCAAATATGTCTCCAGATACTTCCTAGTTATGTGACCCTGGGCAATTCACTTAACTTCCACTACCCAGACCATACCACTCTTCTACATTGGAACTCTGGAATATAATATTGATTCTAAAATGGGAAATAAGGTTTAAAAAATTAAGGGACATCACTCTTATTCTTCTAAAGATTTAACCATGGAATCACACAATTTTAAAGAATTCTTGCTTTTTCCCTCATTAGATACTATTTTACTAAGGCAAATATGATAAAGAAATTCATATAAATTTCAGTCTTTACTCAACCTAAAATATGCCAAATGAAGAAGACTATGTAAAAGAGATGCATCAAAACCTAGTCTTAGAAAGACTACAGAGAACAAAACATTAGTGTTAGAGTCAAATGTTTAGTTCCATTATTTAGATGAATAATATTGAGTAGGCCAACTCTCTAAGCTAGGAATTCTTAATTTTTTAGATATTTTTCTAATTGTATTTGAACATAATTGGTTTCCTTTCTAATCCTATACATATTATTTTATGCAATTAGTGATGATGCTATTCCGATAAGGCATATATAAGTTTCACCATACCACAAAAGATGGTCCATGACACAAACATTAAGAAACCTTGTTCTATGCCTCAATTTTCTCTTCTGTAAAAGAGCAATACCATTTAATTACCTATAACACAGGACTCTAAGGGGAAATATAGATTATGTGTGCAAATAAATTCTTAGTCATTATTGCAAAATTTTAAAGTAGATCATGTTTGTCTTCATAGCCTTTCATTCTATTTCACTTTCTCCCACCAGGAGACTAGTACTCCATATTCTCTCCCCTCTCACTAAAAACTAAGCTCCCTATTTAATTAAATGAGAATAAAGAAATATCTATAAAATTAGTGAGTTGGACAAGGTGACCTCTGAGGATTATTGTTAGATCTACATGTATGTTCTTTCTTATATCTAGATAAAAAAATAAGGTTTCAAGAAGCAATGAATGACAGTAATTAAGTACACTTTTTTCTTTGGTGCTACTATACTTACTTGATTTAATAGTGTTCTTTTTAAAAGGATGTTTGGATCATGCTAATCAATGTAATATATATTTTTAAATCATATTTGAGACTGATGTTTGGCTATATATATATATATATATATATATATATATATATATATATATATATTCAAACCCTATCATTCCTACTTCTAAAATGTCCCTTGCATCCACTCTATTCCATACCTCCTTTTTTTCACATTGACTACTATCAAAACTTCAAAATGATCTTCCTGTCCTCAAGCTATTTCATCTTTAATCCATCCTGCCCCACTTTCTGACTCATATTACTAATTCACTGCTCAGAATGAATGTCTCCTACACTCAAATACCTTCAATGGGTCACCAGTGACTCTTAAATAAAGTTTTTACTTCTAATCCCATTACAAAGCCCTCTACTGTTTAGCCACAACTTACCTTTCTAGGTTACTATTTTGTCTTTTCATTTATTCTGTGTTCCAACTAAATTATACCAATTCTGCTCCCAATTCTATTCCCTTTCTTTCATGTCTCCACGGCTTATGCTACCACTAGAATGGACATGCCTACCATTACCTCTTTTTAAGAAGTCTCTTCCTTCATTCAATATCCAAGTTGGATTCCAAATCATCCGGAGAGCCTTTCTTCTTCTGCTTAAGCTGCGTTATTTATTTAAGCATGAAGTTTATGTTAACACTTTGCTTAGATAATCTCCCTTATGCCTATAACACACTCCCTTCAATCATATGTATATAATCATGTTGATCCCATATTGACTTCTTGCCATAAATGACATTAGACTGTAAGCACCTGATCAGAGGTTTTGTGCCACACTGGTTTTTGTATTCCCTGTTTCAAATACAGAATCTTTCATGGGGTAGATACTTAATACATGTTTAGTGAGTTAAATTGAAAGTGAATAAAGACCTCCATTTTGAATAGCCTGGCCACAAATATAAGTGAAGAAAGAAATACTGTTTCTTTAAATTTCATTGTTGTTCTTTTGGGGAAGTCGCTTCGAGGATGTGCAAAACTTTCTCATTAGGCAGTTTCCTAAGGAGAAACCACCTGATCTAGCGCTTGTGGCACATTTTCTTCAGATTTTTAATTTCAAAACATTTCACTTGGCAGAAACAGGCCAGGGAGTCCTGTCAGTGACTGCTGGTATTTGGCACTGATAGTAGAAACACAGGAAGGAGCTGAATACCATAGCAAGCCAGCACACTTTAATCAGTTTCTGGCCATGGTGCAGCCAAGATTTACAAGGGCCTTATACCTCTAGGTATAAGAAAACTGACATGCTCCAATGTAGCAGTGAAAATTTTATAGCTTGGGTATCACTCAGAGAGTAAAGCCACAACTGTACAGCAGTGGGAAGGAAAATGCTTAACAATTTCAAATGCTGAACTTAATTTGAATATTGTTTAGCACTGCTGGGACTTCCTTGTCAATGTCTTTAAAACTGCATAGGTTGGAATATGGGTTGGTTTCAATGAAAACCATGTCACATGATGTTCTTGTGCAATTTATCAAACACATCGGTGGTCCAGCTTAGCAGTAGGGTGCTTCTCTTGTGGCAAGAGATTCAAAAGGGAGATATGCTGAATAGGGACAACAGAGAAGAGTGAAATTTTTGGCATGGGTGGAAATACAAAAACTGCCAAGCATATTTTAAGGAGCAAGGCTCGTACTTTAAACATAGCTGTAGGGCATTTCTCATTTATATAACTGGGATGTGCTATAAGGCGAGGGGTGACACATGCAGTATTTGAACTTGATGGCATTACCCAGATTATGCTTCCATGGGCACCCCCCCATTTCTGAACAATTTCTTTTCATATTCCATATTATATCTGCAGCTGTGCTATGTGCAGTGGCTATAAAACCATCCATTTGTGTAATCTCGGGGCAAAAAGCACCACAAAGTGAAGCAATGGGAATGAGAAAATGATCCATCTTCATTTACACATTTAACATTTTTCTTACTGTGATAGCATGGTGAGGTATCTGGATATCTTCTTGTGAAAACCACAGAGAGCCAGCTGCCTCATCGTCATCCAATGTGCATCAGGGCAAACAGTGTCATTAAGGATTCATAATCCTACATAGAAGTATGTTGTCCTTTTATATCCCCAAAATTGAAAAAGGGCAAAAAACAATGTACTCTCTTACTTTCACAGTATAAGTGATGGATATCATATTCCAGATGTTCAATTTGGAAGCTTTGTCCCATATCCATCAAGTTCTGGTGGGAACATACCTAATGGGAATATCAATGATCAGAAATATTATCTTCCCCATAGGGTTATTTGTTTTTCACCCTCTTTTCTCATTGCTCTCAGATTATCTCTGTCTTTCTGTCTCTCTATGTCTATATCTGTCAATATCTCCCTCTCTGGCTTTCTTACTATCTCTACCTCCATCTGTCTCTGCCTGTTTCTCTCTTTGTCTCTGTCTCTGTCCCTGTCTCTATCTCTGTCTCTCAATCTGCTTGTCTGGCTCTATATATTTACCTTTTCCTCTGTCTCTTCCTCTGTCACTCCCTCTCTTTATCCATCCCTTTCAATTCCTCCACTCAATTCTCTCAATTCCTTTGCCTCTTTGTTTAATACCAAGTCTAAACCGCTAAACCTCTAAAATCATACCTAATTCTCAAAATAATTTATTAGGAACGTGTATTCCTAAGCCAGTCTATCCTTTGTTCTTAGACAGTGTTGACTACCGGAAGCATGTTCAAAAATGACATCATACATGAGAACACTTAATTATCTGTCCAATGAAACTATAGAATGACAAGGTGAGGGAAATCCCTCTCCTTTTTGCTAGGTCAATGGAACTGATTACTGCTTTAAGATATAACAAGACTTTGGATTGCGCTAATACAGTAAACAACAACAACAACATTTCCCTCTACATTATCCTTGAACTAATATTGTCATGGAGACATTCCATTGAGGCATTCCCCTTATCTTCTATTTCCCTTATATCATTGAAAACCATTTTCAAAGGACAGATTTAAGAAGTTTCTCCATATAGACTTGTAGAAACACAGTGTCAATTTAAAGAGCTATATTATAATAACATTAATACATGAATTGACAGGGCGTGATTTAGAGGCCCATTAACACACACCTTGGGTGGTTGAGAGCATTCACAATGAACCTATGGCATATATTAATGAACTAAACCTTGGCCTGTTTTGTCTTTAGTCTGCTGTGTGTGAAAAAAAGTCAAAATTTCATGCTAGCAAAACTAAGTCAGAAAAGGCAGAAGAGAACCAGTACTAAAGAAGAAGACATGTTATACTTCAGAATACATCTTTTCATTAAGTTAATGGAGATATGAAAAATAAATCAAACTTTTCAATTAAAAATAATAAAAAAGAACCAAAATTATGTTATATCTAGGTGTATCTTCACCTCTCCACAAGGGCTCTTTCCTTTAGTGAGGGCCATGATCCTGACTCTGCAAGGCACATCAAGTCAACAAGCTTCTATTGAACACTTGTGGCATGCTGTTCACAGAAACAACAATAATGTACAATGATCAACAGTGAATGGATTAAATATCATCAGAAACACAATGATCTAGTCTAGGACAAACTGAAAGGACTCAGGATGGAAAAGGCTATCTACTGCCATAGATGGAACTAATGGAATCTGAATGCATATGGAAAGATACTATTCTTCACTTTATTTCCTCCATGCATTTTTCTAGTGTAAGCAATTATGTGTCTTCTTATACAACATGATGAACATGGAAATATACATTATAGGATAACACATGTATAGCATATATCAAAAATCTTGCCTTCTTGGAGAGGGGGAAGTGGGGCGAGAGGAAAGAATATAAAATGCAAAATGCCATAAAATGATTACTAAATCTGTATCAAAGTGTAAAAACTAAGAAAAATAGAATAAGAGAAACCCTTGCTATACACAAATACAAATAACAACATTTGCTGCATGTCAGACACTGTGCTAAGTTCTGGGAAATACAAATAGAAGAAGAAAGGTCTCTGTTCTCACAGAGCCAACATTCTAATAAGGGAAGACAACACATTAAAAAAAAAAGGTGGAAACAAAAAGACAGTATATCCACTTGAGAATGTGGCAAAGAAAGTCAACATAGGTGTATATATATATATATATATATATATATATGTATATATATATATATATATATATATATATATATGACTAGTCTGGGCTTTTTCAGTTTAAAACAGATGTTCTGGAAGAACTAGACAATCAGAGGTAAAAACTTCAAGGTATAGAGTACTTCCAGTGTGGTAAGTCAGGGATAAAATGTAATTTCCAGGGTGAAGAGTTTTCTATGACATGTGATAAGGCCATAGAATCAAGGAAAGTCTCTTGTAGAGTGAAAACATTTCCTCTTTAAAATGGGATTTCTGAAAGGAAAATATTGCTTTGGTCAATGTGATCAGAGTTCCATGAAGATAATTCTCTTTCCATAGATATTTCTCGTAATTATTACACTACTCCTTAAATGGTAGCCTTTTGTGTGACTGCTACAAAACTAAGTAGGTACACTCCTAATAATCAAATATATCAAGAAACTTCAGTTCTTTTCTTGATCTTTCCTAAGGGGAGAGGTAGGTAATTACAGAGAAGCAAAGATACTCCAGATTCACAAGACATTAAAAATATAGAAAGGCCTACGGAAGGAACTGACAGAGTCTTAATGCCAATTGAAGCATTCCATTCTTCACTTTATTATCAGAATGATTTTTTTCTCTAATGCAAGCAATATTTGTCTTCTTTCATAATATGATTAACATGGAAATATATATTGTTTGATCACCATGTACACCTCATATCATTTTATCTCCCATTTTGAGGCGATAGATGAGTGGGAAGGAGAGAACATGGATTACAAAAAATCAGAAAATGATTGCTAAAAATTATATTAATGTGTAATCTGGAAAAAAATTAAAATTAATGAAAAAAGAGGATTCATGGAAGGCAGAACTAAGACGATAGAGTAGAAAGCAGGGAAGCTTGAAACTACCATGACAAATCTCTCCAAGAAATCTTAAAATAACAATGCAAAATGAATATAGGAATGAAAAAAATAAGGAAACAAAGTGAAGCAACTTTCATGCAGAGAATAACTTGAAAGGTAGGCAGAGAGAATATGGGTCACTAGGGTGAGAGAAGAGCAAAGCTGGCAGGAGGCTACAACAAGAAGTAAAGAGCGAGCCAACAGCAAACCCCTATACCTCCTATCCCATATCAATGTTTCAGGTTCTGAACCTGGACCCAAGCCAAAATAGAACCCTCCAGGGCCTTCTCTTAGCCTGCATGTCCAATCACAACAGACACTTTCTCATAGAAAGCATAGGGGGCGTTCGGTTGATTCTGATTTGTTACTCACTCTAGCACACGTGGGTTAGGACCTCCCAGAATTGGAAGGTCCTCTCACCTTTAGGGATTAAATCTAAAGATGGGCAGTGTAGACTTAAATTATTACAATATTCACATTTATAATTACCATCCATATATTCCCTCCATTTTTATTTCCTCCTTTAATCCTACCCTTTCACTTTTCATTCTTTCCCTCCCCTAAAGTGTTTTGATTTTAGCCAGTTTCTTCCCTTCTCCCTCCCTTATATTACTTCCCTTCCCATCACCTCCCATCTTATTCCCCTCTTACTATAAGACCTTTTGATCACCCCCCCAAACTCTCCCTCCCTCCCCTCCCCACCACCCACTTTCTTATTCCCATTCAACGTCATTATAGGGTAAGATATAATTCTATCCCCTCAATGAATCTGACTGTCCTTCCCTCTCTGAGCCAATTCCAATGAGATTAGGGTTCAAGTGTTACCCATCACCAATGTCTTCTTTTCTTCCATTGTATTAGTCTTCTCACTGACCCCTCAACTCCACACTTCTTTATGTGATATATTTTACCCCATTTTACTTCTCTCCCAATTTATCTTACTATTATCCTCTTTCGCACCCTTGGTTTTAATTTTTTTAATATATCCTTACTATCCTTACTATGTTTTAACATAATAGCTTACTACCACACCCACTATGTATACTTCCACTAACTACTATGATAATGATAAAAAAATTTTAAGAGTTACAGATACCATCTTTCCCTATAGGAATATAATCCATTTGACATTACTGAAGCCCTTAATTTTTTTCTTTTTCTTATTTACTTTTCTATGCTTCTCTTGAATTTTTTATTTGGGCATCAAATTTTCTGTGTAAGCTTATCTTTTCTTCAGGAATGCTTGGAAATCTATTTTATTAAATAATCATATTTTTCCTTGAAATAAAAGTCAGTTTTTCTGGGTAGTTGATTCTTGGAACCCAGTTCCCTTGCCTTCCAGAATATCATATGCCAAGCCTTCCAGTCTGTCAATGTGGAAGCTGCCAGATCCTATGTAATCCTGACTGATACTCCACTCCATGGTATCTGATTTTTTTCTTTCTGACTGTTTACAGCATTTTCTCCCTGTCCTGGGAACTCTTGAACTTTGCTATAACGTTCCTGGGAGTTGTTATTTGTGGATTTATTGCCAAAGATGATCTGTGGATTCTTCCAATCTTGATTTTGCCCTCTTATTCAAGAATATCTGGTCAGTTTTCTTGGATAATTTATTGTAATATGATGTATAGGTTTCTTTTTTTCTTTACTTTTCTTTTTTTGACATTACTTTTGGGCTGTAACAAATAAAATTAATATAGAAGGATATATTTTAAAATATTAGGGTTTTATTGTAATCCATATTGGTAATTAAGCTATGTGCTTGATAAGATCTAATTCAAATGCCCCACCATGCTTTCCCCCTGGCTGCTTCCTAGGGAAGAAGAAGTACCAATCCCAATCTTCCTTTTTAAGCTTCTGTTTACATTGTCTCACATCACCACATAAGACAGGAAGCCCGTTGAATCATGGGAAATGTAATTTTAAAGTCCCCTAAACATCCATAGGAAGTTTATATCATGGATCTCAATATTAAGAACCCCAAATTTTCAATATCACAGAGCCGTCCAATAATTCTTAAATGGTATCTCCTGGAACTATTTTCCAGGGGTGTTGTCTTTTCACTGAGGTAGTTCATATTTCTTCTATTTTTTTCATTTTTATTTTTAAATTTTTTTTCTTGATGTCCTGTGAAGTCATTAGCTTCCAATTGCCCAATTCTAATTTTTAAAGACTGAATTTCTTCCATGACATTTTGATTCTCCTTTTCCAATTGGTCTGTTCTTATTTTCAATTCTTTCTTTTCATCCTTTGACTTTTTTGCCTCATTTTCCAGTTGGTCAATTCTGACTTTTAACATACTATTTTCTTGTTTTAATTCATGTGCCTCTATTTTCAAATGACCTATTTAACTTTTTAAGCTGTTGGTTTCCTTTTCCCATTTTGCTTCAACATGTCATTGATTTTTTAATTCCTTTTTGAACCCTTCCAGAGCCTAAGTCCAATTTCTTGTATTTTTTGTGGTTTTCCTTGAAGTTTCTTGGATCCCATTGACCTCTCTTGGTTCTGTTCCTTGGTCTTTATCCCTGTAGAAGTTTTCAATTATTGCTTCCTTTTATTTTTACTCATCTTTCACCTCCCTGAACTGTAAACTCCCTCTGCTGGTTAATTGGAATAGGGCATTTGACTGTTCTGCCCTGGAGGGAATTTTCAGTCTTTTCTCTCCTCTGCTGATATACTGGCTGAGCTGATCTGCAGTGTTAATCTCCCTGAGACCAAATCATAACTGTAGTCTATTGCCATGGAGGTCAAGGGCACCCAAACAGATGCCCCACCCCCCATGTTCTTCCAGCCAGCTGCTGTCAGAGCCTTGGACCTTTTATTGTGGATCTGAGGCGCTTCACTGGGGTTTCAGCCCCGGGCCTAGGAATCCCACAGTTAGTCTGTGTCTGATCACAGGTCTCAGGGCAGCAGGTTGGGAAAGGGTATACTTCCTGGCACATAGAAGGTGCTTAATGAATGTTTGTTTCTCTCCTTCCTGAAAGGAAAGGATTAAGTTGAACCTAAAGGAATATTAGGTTAGACTGTGTGATGTTGATATGTTTATTATAGAATCCTTGATTCTCAAGGTTATGTTCCTAGTAGCATATGTTATATTCTCACCCAGTAGTCATAAAGCTGCCAAAAATCTGACCTAATTTCAGTTTACTAAAGATTTGTCTTCTTCCTCTATTCAATCACTCAATGGAGAATAAGAGGAAAAACTGGATTCAGGAGAAAGAACTTCCCCTTCTCAAAGCTATTCATGCGGAATTTCAATTAAAGAAACATTTAATCAATACAATCATAGATTTAAACCTAGAAAGTAACCAAAAGGTCCACAAATGCACCCTTTATTCTACAAATGAGGAAACTCTAGCCAAAGAGGGATTCGATAATTTTTCCAAGGTCAGATACCTCCCCTACCAACAAGACCAGGATTTGAACTTAGGTCCAATGACTCCAGATTCAACTCTGAATTCACTGCTCTTTCCTCTGTATTATCAAGATGCATCCTAAGAAAATTTATCCACTTAAATAACAATGGAAGGACATATATACACTGCATTTTGATATTTCTATTTGTGGGAAGATGTCACATTTATGTATAACATATAAAATACCGTCTTTCAGTAATCTAAAAGAAATGAGACTTAGTGAAAAGTATCTTCTCCTTAAATAGGATGCTTACTGGAAATGTTATAGCCCATTTGACATTCTCTCTCTATATTCAGAAATGCCAGGATCTGCTGGATCAAGTTGTATCTGAATGACAATTAATAAAGAACATTCCTTCACCCTTTATCTTCTGTATTTATTTTCAGAACAGGGTATTTCAATAAGTATTTGTTAAACATAACAAGTACCTAGCCCTATGTTAAGTAAGCACTGGGGATACAAATGTAAGTAAAATTAAAGAGAGATCTTGCCCTCAAGAAGCTTACATAATAAGGAGGGAAAACACAGACATGTGCACACACACACACACGCGCGCACACACACACACACACACACACACACCACACTCGGACATGGTAGCCTCAACATTGAGAGTTGGATGGCCAGAGTCCTGTTACAAAATGCGGATTCTAAAAAGAACTCATCAATGGAGAAAGGGCATGTTTTCCAATATTTTATCAATGCTCCCAAATTTTTTAAATGTCTGTTTTCTTAAACACAGACCTTGGAAAGGTTAAGGGTCAAAGAATCATCTCAAAGGATTCTATATTTCTGTCTTCAAATAAATAAGCAACACAATAATATGTATATCCATGAATATATATATATATGTATATATATATATAGTTTCCAAAATTAATTACCAAATGGACAGTCTCTGTTGCTATGTTTTTATTCAATTTATTTTATAATAAGAATAATTTAGAATAATACTTTGTAGAAAGTAGCAGAATCTAGAATATATATAGAATACCTTTGACAATAATAGCTAAAACTATGAACTTTGTCTAGGTAACTTGACTTTACCTAATGTTGCATTGCTGAATTCCAATTTAAATTACTTCTATACTAGAGCAATGTAGTCTTTAAGTTTATTAATATGTGTTTAAGTGCCATGAAGGCTTAAGTGGAATTCTCAAAGGATGATGATGGGAGGATGAAACAACCATAACTTGAAGGGTAAAAAATTCTGTCAATCATTGTTTTTGTCTTCACATCAAGAATTCAGTTTGATTTCATTTAACAATAATTTATTATGCCATTACAATACGCAGCATATCATAATAGTCTTAGAAATGCAAATATAAAAAGATGAAATATGTACAAATACAAATGGCTTACAGTCTAGGAAGATGTCCATAAACAGGTATGATACAAGTTAGAAAAAGCAGAGCTGGAGGAGAGATCCAGAGAAAAAGAATTTTCTTTAAGAAGAAAATTCAACATGACATTATTCTTCCTCTGTAATGAGTAGATGTTTTGGCACTGTGGAGTCAAATCTAAAATTTGTTTAAACCTATCTTCTACAAAAGTGAAGGTGAAGTGATCACTTAAGAGCACATTAAAGGGGAGGCACAAGATAGTTCAATGAAGAGAATGACAGTCTTGGAGGCGGGAAGTCCTAGGTTCAAATCTGACTTCAGATACTTCCTAGCTTGGTATACCTAGGCAAGTGATTTAACCCCAGTTGCCTACTCTTACCACTTTTCTGCCTTAGAATCCATATTCAGTATCTGTTCTAAGACAAAAGGCAAGGGTTGTTTCGGGTTTTTTGGTTAAAGGTACATTAAAGCATTCTCATGGCCTCTATAATAAGTATTTTCTGGTACAAATATAATATTGGCACAGTTATTAACTCCTCATTACTAAAATACTTGGCTCAGAAGGCGAATATGACCTTGGATATATTGAGATCAGAGGCAGAGATGGGTTATTCAGAATATTGTTGGAGTCTACTTTACAGACTATGGATTAATTTTTATGTTCTATTTGTATAATAGGTTTTACAGCTCCCTATTGCCTACAATATCACATGCTATCCTATCTCCCCCACTTCTAGTGCTTTCCCACTGAGTTTGCCTTCCAATTCTCTGTATATATCTTAAGCATGCCTAGTTATTTGACTGTTATCTTCCTCCTTACAATGCAACCTTCATGAAGGTTGACACTGATATCCTTTCTGGGTATCCCTAGCATTCAAGTCAATTTCTGGTGTAGTAAATACCTAATAAATGCTTGTTGAATGACAAGCTGGATCAGGTCATCATTCAACCTTTCCCTTAAAACACTATTCCCATCCAAACTATTCTCCCAATATTTCCCCAGATAGCCTCACTTTTCCAGAAAAAATGCCATTGTTGACTCTATCTCTTTGTGTACATACACATTGTGTCACAGCACTAAATTACTTTAGTAATCACTGCCTAAGTTACTTTTCCTATTATTCTCTTCCTGTTTCTTCATAGAACCTTCTCCATGCATTCTGTCCTTCTTTATCTTTGAGTATATTCTATATATTACACAGTTTGAAATCCTTTTAAAAATGCTGTCTATACTGCCATTTAAGTATTTCATTTAGTCATAGACGTAATCCCCTTAAGTTCCCTTAATATATCTTTTCCTTTTCTATACTCTATAACATAACACTACATGCTAGCTTTTGGCACTGAAATATTTACTAAAACAACTATATGGATAGATAAATGGACAAGTTGAACAATTCACACACTGAGGATTAAATTGTGACAATTTCATATTTGATAACTGATTTATGGACTATATAGCTAGAAAGCTGTAAGATTCAAGGTAGTTGATGACTTTTTCTTGTCATAGTGTCATAGCATCTGACCAGTGGGGAAATGATTGAGAATAGTGTAGTTACTATTTGGGGTCAGAATGTGTGAAGTGAGCTCTTTCCTAGATGTGGAGGGGAGCGTGAACTCCTTTAGTGGGATATATTAGGATTTCCTTATGGTAGAACATTCATATTCCAAAATAGCCAATTATCAGATTTTCGTTTGCAGGCTTCAGAACTGATAGTAATTAATCTCTGTGAAGAAAAATCCAGTAATATAAAAATGAAATTACCTGGGAGGAGAAGCATAATAGGTTCTGCCAACAAGGGGAAGTGGAAACGTTTGCATGGGCTTGACTAGAAGCTGGAGTTCTTCCTGAATTTACTGAGCAATACAATTTATCCAAAAACAGCTTTCCCCTCTAATGAATCTAAATACCAGCTAGGTACTTCTCATAGTAGTCAATTTATAGGCTGCTTAGCATTTACTCATTTTATACTCTTTATGGCATATATTTTCACATCCATCTCATTCACTGCTCTCCCCCACTACATTGCTCCTACTCCATAAACACTAGCATGCATAGAAATTGCCTTGAATTTTCAGAAGTTTCTCTCCTAGTCTCAGATTATCTTGGTGCAAGAAAAAAAGCTATGGCACTTGTTGAGAATTTTTTCAACAAAAATCTGGAAAGCAATTAGGTACCATTAGCAGGTTTGAATGATGCTGCTCATGATTTGCTATAGGAATTAAAGTTAGACATATCACTTCTCCATCACTATCCAGGGAACTCTGGCAAAACAGTTTGTATATCTACTTAAGTCTACAGAAATTAACACCTCCCTTCTAGGTATAGTAATCAGGAGGATGACAGTAGACAATTAATTAGGTCCATCTGCATCATTGCCTTTACATAATTAATATGTTCATTACAGGATTGAAATTGTGTTGCCTGTACTTTGGGGAAGAATATACCAAAATATATTCATGAACATTTTTATTAGAACTGTTTTATGTTTTCACAACCTTAAGGCTAAGAAAATGAGAGGCTTGGAAATGATAGAATTACATTAAGGAAATTGTTCTCATTATATAGGGCTCAATAGAAGGAAGAATTTCCCTTCAAAATGGTCCACAAACGAGTATTCTACCTGCTAGGTAGTGAGTTTTCATTTACTGGAGGTGCTCAGGTAGAAGCTGAAAGGCTACTTCTATTAGATTTTGAAGAGAGAAATCCATAGTCTTTCATGCACAACCTTTTCAAAGTAATGTTTCCAATACATTACTCTGGCATTCCTACACTCAAATATCTTCAACAGCTTCAAGTACCTGCAACAGCTTCTCACTATCAATGACCTGCAAAAAGGAACACCTTTACTTTGCATTCTAGGTCTTCTTCATTCTGACTTGAATTCCTCTCTGCAAACTTTTTGTATGGCACTCTCCCTCTATTTCCTAATCAAATTAAATTAGTCCCTCTGTCAACTTCATGCTACCCTTTTTTGCTTCACTACCTTTAAATACACAATCCTCTCCCATGTCTACAATAGATCTCTTCTACTGTCCCCAAATTGCAGCAATTGAAATCCACCTGTTCCTCTAAGGCACAGCACAATTCCCACCATCTAAGTAGAAACTTCTCTGATCTCAGGCATCTCTCTGTCCAATTTGAAAATGATCCTTCCCTCCTTTGGTTCCTCAGGCCATTCTGCTTGAATTGTGGGCCTCACTGTTTGACCTTGCCCTAAGCATTTGCTCTTTTAAAATTTGTAATATATGTTGCCTCATTCACTGCTCACCTTGACCTCCACACAGTAAATCTTAAATTAAATTGTAGCTCCTTGAGGGTAGAAATAGCTGCATTCTCCCCTTTTGTATCCTCGGCATCTCAGTTGGACATGACTAACCAATACAATATATATGATGGGGGAGATCATGCTTCAAGTGGAAGCATTCCCTAGGGTCAAAACCATGCCATTTTCCAATTTCTTATCCCTAGAAGCTAACATGGTATCTTACACACTTGTTAGTGTTGGGTCAATTTAATCATTAGTCAATTGTGACCCCATTTGGGGTGTTTTTTTAAACCCTTATCTTCCTTCTTAGAATCAATACTGTGTATTGGTTCTAAGGCAGAAGAGTAGTAAGGGCTAGGTAATGAAGGTTAAGTGACTTGCCCAGGATCACACAGCCAGGAAGTGTCTGAGGCCAGATTTGAACCCAGAACCTCTCATCTATGGACCTGGCTCTCAATCCACTGAGCCACCCAGCTGTCTCCTGGGTGGTTATCTTGCCAAAATAATGGAGTGATTTGCCATTTTCTTCTTCAGATCACTTTATGAATGAGGAAAGTGAAATCAACAAGTGATTTTCCCAGAGACACACAGCTAGTAAATATCTGGGACCATGTTTGAACTCAGATCTTCCTCACCCCAGGCTAGCACTCTATCCATCGCAACACCTAGCTGTTCAGTCTTACACATAACAAGAACTTAATAAATTGTGGTTTTTGAAAGGTAAGTAGTGGGGGAAAGCTCTTTCATTACAGAGACAGGGCAGCAAATATGAAGCAACAAGGTAGATAGATATAAATCCCTTTGCTACTACATTGAGACTTTTTCCCCCTTATCTCTTGAAAAGTCAGAGGGCTACAAATTGAATGTTTCCTGAGCCTTGGATTACATTGCCAATCTCTTGTGCTGACAATCATTTGGTTGTAGCTTTGATTTTTTGTTGTATTTGGAAGCTTTATATGAATTCCTGTGTTCAAATACAGCCTTAGATAGTAGGTATAGGACCCTGAACAATTCATTTACCTCTGCCTGCCTCAGTTTCCTTATCTGCAATAATGGAATTATAACAGCACCTTAACCTCTCCAGGATATTTTAAGTTTAACAAGTTAATAATTATAGAGTGTTTTGCAAATCTTAAAGTACTATGAACATTATGCAAATAAAGACTAGCTATTGTTATCATTGTACAGTTTTGTGAAATTAATCCTTTTCTCAAAGAGTTCATAATTATCCCACAGGTCATAATTCACAACACATTTATGCCACTAACAAGAAAAGCAGTTTTACAGAAGTAGCATATTTAAACAGAAAAAAAATTGTAGCTTTCAGTACTTACGTGAGTTAAAGCTACACATAAAAATGCATGAGAAACATAAAAATATATTCAGAATGTACAAAAGGCAGAAATATAAGCAGAAACATTCTTTCCAACACTAGTAGGGTTAAAAAAGAGCCAGACATCCAAAATAAGCCAGATGAGTATCAAACTGACCCAACAGTGGTCTGTGGAGTGAAAACAAGAAACCTCTCAACAGCTTGTAGCAGTAGAAGCCAAGGAACCAGCTTGGAAAACAGGAACTAAATGGAGACAGCAATGCCACGCGGAGCACAGCATGGGGGCCTTCCTCCCGCCAAATGTACAGCAGGAATGGTCACAGCAGCTTAGTTGTGTTTTAGGACCTAATAGACGCATAAACCACAACTGCTGTTGTTGGCGGTTGAAAAGGAAACCAAAGAGCATTTCTAATTGGAAAGGGGAAAACTTGGGAAAGGAAAGAAATAGCCAGTCATCATTTCCATCTCATCAGGAGAGAGGCATGTACTGAAAGGGTGATCAAGTTCCCTTTCCCATGTCCACAGGCTTTACACATCATCACATAATTCTATTTTTTTTTATTTTAAATTGGAGTTTTATTGATGTTCCTTTTAATTAAAAAGCATTTTTGTCTTTCCCCTTCAACTCCCCTTCTCTTCATTGAGAAGGAAAAAAGTAAAAAGAAAACCTCCCTGTCTTCTTTACTCTAGTAACTATTCTGTATCTAAATAAGCTTTGGCATTCATAGAATCAGAGGGAAGATATTCCAAACTAGAAGAAACAGGACAAGCAAAGGATGGAAATGGAAGGAAAAGGCAGCTTATACTCAGAGAACAGATAGATAGACTAAGATAAGAAAATTATTTTTTTAAATGGGAAGCTAGGTAGTACAGTAGAGAGAGAATTGGAATTGGATTCAGGAAGACTCATCTTCATGAGTTCAAAACCAGCCTCAGACATTTACTAAATATTTGATCTGGGCAAATCATTTACTCCTTATTTCCTCAGTTCCTCATTTATAAAGTGAGCTGGAGAAGGAAACAGCAAACCACTCCAGTATCTTTGCCAAGATAACCCTTGAAATTCAATAACAAATATGAAGTCCCATGTGAACTAAAAAGTCAGATACAATACTCTGAATTTCTATTCAGACTAGTCATTAAGATTTCACAATCCATTTCTGAAAAAAATACTAGGAATATCATGAGTATGAGCATGTAAGGAATGGGTTGAGAATGGGAATTATAATGCAGAATAAAAGTTTTAAAAAGTGAAATACTCTAAATGTATTTAGAGTGGAAAAGATTGGAACATTGCCAGTATAAGTCACTGCTATCTAAATCTCTTAATCTCTTAAGACTACTCTATCAGGTCACCCTGCCTTCTCTCAACAAAGGTCCATATTTCTAAATGCCTCACCAACTCATCTATATTTTCTCCTTCTTTGTTCTGTTTGTTGATGAGTGTCCCTTCTACTCACCAAGATCAGCTTGTTTACCTATTCCCTTGATAATGGGCTCTTTTAGAGATTTCTTCTTTAATCATCACCTTTATTTAATCTTTGTTACCTCCTATTCTCTGATCCCTACAAAAATGTCAAGGTCTCATCAATTCTCAATAAATCTCTTTCTTGACCTCTTCAAGCCTACAAGTTTGCTCCTTCTCAGTATTTTGTATAGAATTATCATTCATGTTCTATTCCTTCCCTTACCCCATCTCTATTGTACAGTTAGGTTCTCTTCTTTTCCTTCTATTTACTTTTTATTGGTGATCTCAGTTCCAAGGAGTTCAATTACCAGTTTTTTTTTTCAGAAGACTCCTAAGCTATAAACCCATTTCATATCAAGTTTCTGAGGGCATGTCCAATATCTCCAACTGCTTACTGGACATTACTACTTAGATGCTTATAATTATTTCAAATTCAAAATGTCAAAAATCAAATTCATTATATTCCCCCATGAACCCACTCTTCCTCTAAATTTTCCTATCATCATCAGTAACCGCATCATCATTCTAGTCACATAGGATCATAAATTAAGAGTCATAATTGAATCTTCCCTTTTACTCAGTGCCTGTCTTACTCACATCCAATTAGATGTCAAATATAGTTAATTTTTTAATTATGTATTTTTTCATTTTGTACGCCACCATGGTATCTCATGTATTTCTCCCACTCCCCAAGTGTCATCCTATGCCATAGTATTTAGAAAGGAAAAAAGTCAACATAACTGGTCAAAAAAATGAGGTCTGAAAACATGTGCAATACATGACAAGTATATACATTCCATCTCCATTAAAAGGACATGTTGGGGTGTATTCTTATATCTCTTCATTTGAGTCCCACTTGATATTTATAATTTTATTACATTTACTTTTATTTTTCGTAATTGTTCTTTACATTTAAACTGTTTTAGTTACAGTGTATATTAATAAAATATTATTATTATTTCCTCTGTTTACAATACTTTATATATATTTAAATAGATATTTCTATGCTCTCTGAATTCTTCACATCATTTCTTACAGCACAGTAGTATTCTATTTCATTCATATACTATGATTTGTTTAGCCATTCCTCAAATAATAGCTATTCATTTTACAATTCTTCACTGTTATAAAAAGCAAAATTATACATATTTTGGGATATGGGAAAAAATGGGAAATTTTTTTTCTTATTGTTAGCTTCCTTGGATTATAAACTGATTAACAGAATTTTGTTCAAAGAATATGGCCTTTTTATTTACTTTATTTGCATAATTTTGAATTTCCAATTTCACATCCTATACAACAAAATATTAATTAATAAATTAATTAATCTTCACAATGTATTAGTAAGCCTATTCCAATTTCACATCTCAACGAACAATGTATTCACAATCTCAATCAACAGTTACAACCAATATCTCCCAACATTCCCTCCAACATTGACTGTTGCCATTTTTGTCATTTTTTTACAACTTATGTGATATGAGGTGAAATCAATGTTATTTTTATTTTAAATCTGTTATTAGTGATTTGCAGCATTTTATGTGGTTATAAATACTTTTTCAGTTCTTCTAAGAACTGTTTGTTCATATCCTTTTTATCATTAATCTATTAGGGAATGGCCTTTATATGTATAGACATACCCATATACATATACATGTATGTACAATACATACATACATTTATGTTTATTTCTTAGATACCAACTCTTGTCAGAGAAATTCAATACAAGATTTTTTTCCCATTCAATTACTTCCCTTCCTATTCTAGATTATATTAATATTGCATATATAGAACTTTGTCTCAAGTAATCCATTAACAATTCTATTTTTTGTAATTTCCTCTCTTACTTATAGCTGTGAAAGGAATATGATTGTTTCTCTTCTAATTTTTTAAGTTATCTAATCTTTTCTATTACATTCATGTGTCTGTTTAGAACATATTGGAGTATGTTTTGAAATGTATGTTCAAGTCTAATTTCTACAAGACTGTTTTCCAATTATCCTAGCAATTTTTATCAAATAGGGAGATTTTCTCAGATAACTTGTTTTTCACTTTATCAACTGAAGAGTTATTAAATTTTATTGTATGTGACTCTCCTTTGTCTAGTCTGTTCCATGGATATATCCCTCTATTCCTTAAATAATAACAGATGAGTTTAGTGACTGCTTTAATAATAAAATTTGAGGTCAAGAAATGTTATTGCCCCCATTATCTTCACTTATTTTCATCATTTCCCTTAATATTTTTATTTTTTCAAATGAATTTTATTACTATTTTACCATACTCTTAAAGTATCCTCATGGTAATTTTAGTGGTATAGATTTAAAAGTATAAATTAATTTTAGTAATATAGTAGCTTTAATTATATTTGTCAGGCCTAGTCACAAACACTGAATAAGCTTTCAGCAGTTTAATTCTTTGAGGATAGCTTTGTAATTGAATGATACAGGTTTTTATTTGCATTGGGAGGTTAATCACAAGGTATTTTATGTATTTAGTAATTTGGAATGTGATTCCCTTGTGTTTTGTTGATTATATAGAAATGTTGTTGATTTTTTTATCATTTTGAAGCCTGAAACTTTGTTGAAGCTATTAATTATCTAAGTTGGTATCTTTGCTGATTCCCTAGTATTATCCAAGAAAATAATCACATCACATCAAAACAGGTATAATTACTTTTTCCTGATCTTTACCTATCTTTATTATTTTAAATACTTTTTCTTGTTATATTGTTATTACCAGAATTTCTAGAATGATATCAAATAATGATGAAGAGAGTGGGGATCCTTGCTTCACTACCATATTTCTTGGAAAAGTTTCTACTGTATCCTCACTGCATATGATTCTTGCTTTCAGCTCTAAGCAATTGCTTTAATATCATAGTTCTGTGATATTTCAAAAATCCTCTTGCCTATTTGTGGATTTTTAGCATAAAAGAGTATTGTATTTTGTCAAAGTCTTTTTTCCTCCATCTTTAGAGATGATCATGTGGTTTTCGATAGTTTAGTTTTTAATATGATTGATTTTCTTGATTATTTTCCTAATACTAAGTTAACTTTGCATCCTTGATATGAATCCAATTTCATCATAATGTATGGTGTTTTGATTTCTTATTTATCTATATTCTCTCTAAATTGTATTGTCTACTTTATACTTATTTTATGCTTGTTGATGTTTGATTTTCTAATTTTAAGAGATATATTCATTTTATTAGACTTCTCTTTTTTCAATTCTGTTAATGTATGATTGTAAGAATATAAATTTTCCCCTGAGAACTGCTTTAGTGACATCTCAGAAATATGCCTGTTGTCTCATCACTAACATTTTAAAATAGTAATTTTTTCTTTACTCATTACTTAGGATTTCATTGTTTTCACCATTTGGACATGAATATTTTGTGTTATATATTATATGTGTTTTATATATACTTATATATATTATATTATGTTATATATGTTACATCATGTTATGTTATATATTTTATATATTATGTTATATTATATGTGTTATATAGTAATGATCCCTGCATTAATTAATTTTGTTTTTGCATTATATCTATAAATGATTTATTGATGATTTCTACTTTTTTCCATTTATTTTTTGCTATATAGCTGTACTTTAATGTAAATGTTTTATTTTTGTATGAGTTCCATGTGGTACACAGGAATTTCTATATTCTTTTGTTGTCCCATTTAGAAAATGCCATAAAATGTTTAATTAATTTCTCCAGAAATTTCTTCAGTCCCGTATAAACCCTTTAAATTCTTCTGTTAGACTTATCTTACTAATATAGAGATATTTAAATCTGCTGTCAGTATTGTGTTATTGTCTGTTTTCTTGAAACTCAGATGTTTTCTTTATGAATTTGGTTGCTGAAACTTTTGGAGGCTATAAGTTTGTCACTATTTGTTTGTATTCTATAATTTCATTTAACATAATATAATTTCCTCATTGAGTCCTTTTTATTTCTTTAATGCATGTTTTTGCCTTTTCAGATAGTATGATGTTAATTTCTTTTTTGTTTACTTTGTTCATTTTGTTTTATTTTTGGATTCAATTGAGACATTTTTCCCATCATCTCGTATGTCTTTGCTTTCAAATATGTTTCTTGTAAGCAACAGATTTTAGAGTTTTCTTAGTCAATTTGCTGTTCTTTTTCATTTTATTAGATTATTTAATCCATTCACATTGAATGTTATGAGTTATGTTTATATTTTCTTACATCTATCACTGAAATTGATTTCAGATTATGGTCCTTTCCCATTTTCTGCTAATAAAAATAGCATTATACTTCTTTAATTCTTTTTTTTAGGTATCTTTGTTCTGACTGGCTCTTCTCCCCTTACCTCTGATTCCTTCTTCTCATTTGTGACCACTTTTCACTTTAGGGTTTGTTTATTAGTTCCTCTTTCCTACTTTTATCTGATATATTTCTTCCCTCTCTTTTTTCCTCTTGGTCAAGTAGATATTCCCTTCTCTCTTCTCCTTCAATTCATCCAAATCATTAGACTATTAAATTTTTCTAGCCTTTTCCAAAAAAAGTACCTCTCTCACTCTCTTCATTATTCATATCTCTTTCTATTAATCTAGGTGCTTATTCACTGACTCATGACCCCTGTAATCATCTGGCCTTTCTCTTCACTGTATTGTTCATGTAATCAATACTACTGAACTCCGCCAAGGATGGTCCCAAGCCCGGCTGAAAAAGGAGGAGGGTTGGACGTGAGGCTAGCAACCTCACCCCGTAAAAATCTCACTTGCTATAGAAACTGCAACCTCATTAAACCAACAAAACCAACGATCGCCTAGTCTGGAAGATTGCTCTCCAACAGAGTCCACAACGCGTGCTGGCAAAAGCAAAAGTCAGGACGCTATGAAAAAAAATAAAAAAAAAATATGGAACCCACCAGGGAGGAGAAAAGTCGGAAGGCCAAAACAGACCTGGCAAAGATATGCCCAGTTGGTGGAAGTTGCCCAGAACAGAGTCCATTGGCATGAGATGCCCAGTTGGGGGAAGTTGCCCAGAACAGAGTCCATTGGTGTGAGATGGTTGCGGCCCTATGCTCCTCTGGGAGTCAATAGGAATAATAATAAATAATAACCAATACTACTGAGGATTATTCATTTTAGACACTGATCTCTAAGACCTTCTGAAACTGTTCTGTATAGTTTGTCCTATGGATGCCCATTATACCTCACTTTCAGAACAATGCATATTCTTGTGGAAATCAGAAATGATATTGCATTCAGCTCTCAACAGGTTTTTATTCCTGAAAGGGTGTAAGAAAGCTGGTTGTTGCAAATTAAGGAAACTCCAACAATATAGAGCTTGACCTCTATGCAATGGAAAGAGGGATTCAGTACTAGGCTGCAGGGGTGGGAGTTCATGTGTAGTGGAGTCTCCCAGTTAGTAGCATAGGAGGTGGGAAAGGGGTGCTAGGTAAGCTTAGTGTTAGTTTCTAGGTGTTTTTTTTTTAATTTTCTTTCTTTTCTGGATGCCCTATGCCAGTGATGGGGAACATTTTAGAAACTAAGTGCCCAAACTCCAACCCTCACACTGCATGTGAGCATCCCTCTTACCCCAGACAGGGAAGAGAGGAAGTACTCTCATTGGGCTGCTGGGAAGAGGGGTGGGTTATGTGAAAAATGTCCTCAGGTGGGGTTGCGAGGGGGAGGGAAGCGGGCCCTTCTGGAACACATGCCATTGGTTCACCAATAGGGTCCTATAGTACCATGGGGAGAAAATGAAGCTTATTTTATCTTTGGTACGTAATTTCTCTTTTGGAGAGATGGGAGAGATCAGAGAAAATATCTAGTCTGCCATCTTGCTGCTCACAAAACCCCAAACCAAGTCTAATTGATTCTATCTCTACTACATGTCTCATCTCTATATTCTCTTTACTCATAATCCCACCACTTTAATTCACCTAATCAATAACAAACCATTTTTCTCTTCATTGTTTCCTAGACAATTGCTCCAAAATCCTAATGAGTCTTCTTGCATTTAGCCTCTCCTTTACATTATATCCTGAACTGCTAACAAGTGGATATTTCTAAGGCACAGATCTGACTAGATTATTCTCATAATCCAGAAGCTTTAATGACTACTA
Source organism: Gracilinanus agilis (assembly GCF_016433145.1). Classification (NCBI taxonomy): domain Eukaryota; kingdom Metazoa; phylum Chordata; class Mammalia; order Didelphimorphia; family Didelphidae; genus Gracilinanus; species Gracilinanus agilis. The sequence goes on along the minus strand of NC_058130.1, from coordinate 608,939,276 downwards.
TGGATATTAGAATAAAATCAAACTCCTGTTTAGAATTTAAAGTCCTTCCTATTCTGGGTCCATCCTATATTTGTAGGTTGATTCTACATGACTTTCTTTCACACATTCTGCATTCCAGACAAAACAGTCTACTTGCTACACATTTTATATGTCATTCTATATTCTATTTCTAAGATATTGTATAGTCTGTCCCAAATGCATGAAATGTATCCTCACTTCACCTTTGCCTTGTAGAATCCCTCAATTCCTTTGATATTCAACTAAAGTCACTTCTTACAAGAGGCTATTCCTACTTTACTGCAGTTGTTATATATTCCTCCATCTCAAAAGTATTTTATATGTATTCTGCACATATTTCATATTTATTCATCCAGATAAACAGTGTTTCTATAAGGAGAATGTAACCTCCCTTTTGTCTTTGAATACTCAAGATCAATATAGTATTATGCATGTGATAGGGCAGAAAAAAAGACCTGTTTGATTTAATTAATTCAGTTATAAAGTTGTGTTGATTCTATCTCCCAGATTCATATTGATTCATTTTGTTCTCTCTACTTAGATAGCCAACCACAAACTTTCAGAGATCTTTATTACCTTTCTTGTAGACTAGCAAATTGATTAGGTGCTTAATAAATGCTTTTCAGGTTGGTTATACTGCATTAGGAAAAGGGACTAGATATGAGAATTTAGGTAGATTTTTCATCCTAAATTAAGGATTAGAGATTTCATAGAACCTAATGAATGGTGCTCATGAAGAGAAACTGGGACATTGGTGGATAGAGGGGGCTTAGAATAGGTAGTACTGAGCTATTTCTAATAATGAGAGCTTCTGGGATTAGGAATACAGAGCTGTGCTATTCCTAATACCTCCCTAATCTCATTTGTCTTCTTCTTTATCTTTCTGCATATCCATTTATTTATTGATTCCCTAGACCTTCTTCCTCAGTGTTAAATTCTACTTTGATCTCTTTCCCTTGCCAAATTCATATCCTTCAAATGACTCATTCCTATGTGTTCTTTGTTTACTATCTGCTGAGGAAGTATACGAATGAAAATGTAGTAAAATGCTTTCTTTTAAAGTATAGTTGGTTAATTCATTTTTATAGAACTATCTTTTCTCATCCTTGTGAAAATTTAAAAAGCAAAAACATCCACAACTAAAGAAATTTAAAGGAAAAAAATTCACAAACAGTAATTTTAATAAAGTCTTATATAGAGAGATATATTTCAGTTTAGCTAAAATACAAATAACTTAAGCAGCATAAAGGAACTTGATGATATGAAACTGCAACAAGAAATTTTAAAGTGTTTGACTTTCATTCATCTTATTAAAGTACATTGTGTTTCAAAAGGAGAAAGGACATTGTTTAATGCTTTACATTAAATTTCATTTCCCACTATGCAATTATTAAAAGATAAGAGCTCCTGCATTATTAATAGGAATAAATAATTAGATGGCAATTAAATAACTATCATTAATGACTTGTTCATTAATATGCTAGTAGTTAGCTCTTTGAAAATGGAAAGGAATAAGGTTAGGTAGAAGGAAAATTCTGTAAATAATAAAGAGCTTTATTTTATATTTTTGTTAATTATGAATAGAACTGAGGCCTAAAAACTGTACACATGAAGTCAATGGAGACAGGAGGAGTCATGACAAAACCATTTCAAAATGAGTTAGAAACAAAAGCCTCTCCGACCTTTTGGAGGCTAAATTTGTTTACTCTTAGAAAAAACCTGATTTCCTGTGTCTGAGGAAAATAGCTTATAAAAAAAGATGAAAAGACTGCCAAATAGCACTTTGGAAAGAGGATGCTAATGAATTGTGTTAATGAATTAAAAACATATGGATCAACATCACTTCAAATAGAAATAATTTCAAAATTAAAAGGGAAAGTACTTAGCAAAAGTTAGTAGGACTTTGTCAATCTTAAACCCCAAACAAGTTAAAAGTGGCTTAAGGAAAGTCAATTCTATTTCTTTTTTTATCATTATCTCCTATTTAATTTTACCCAAGAGACTAACAGAGATGTAGCTGAACAACCTTTTAAAAACTTCAAAATGGAATGGCTAAAAAAAGAAATGATCTTGTGATCTAGGAAAAAAATAATAAAAAGTATCTAATGACCATGCCATTATAGGACAACTCTCTTAAACGATATCACACACACACACACACACACATACACACACACACACACACACACACACACACACACCAACTTTACCAAATCTAACTTTTAAAAGTGATCATTTTTTCAATTCAAGATTGTGTGTGTTCATGTTCCTCTATTCAAATTGCTTGTGACAAATGTCAGTTTGACCATTAAGCAAGAATTGTGGGTTACACTATTGAGCTATAGTGTAATCTCACATGTGAAAACCTTCATATCAAACCTATATTCATGATTCTATAGTCATTAATAGTTTTTTGGTGCCAGAAAAATATTTAAAGTTATATTCATAATTTCATTATTGAGCTGGACACTGCTCCCATTGAAGTTGCACACCTTTGGAAGTGTGATTTCTGGCATGAGGACATTCTAGTACATCAAAATAAATGGTGCCAATTCTAAAACTGATTAACTTCTCATTAGGAAATAGTATTCCAATTCAAAAAATCCTCCTGTTTTTATCTATTTTATTAGGAATTCCTACCTAATGTTAATAATTATCTTTTATGGTTAGTAAAATAATAGATGATGCAAGACATCAATATGTACTGAAATATACTAAATAAATTTTCTGCTCTTCCAAATAAATTCCAAAATCCTAAGAATTCAGTTTTCATCTACTTAATTGTCCTACTCTATGATAGGCTTTTAGTATACCTTTGGCATAATTATGATTTTTATGATTTTCACTGAGAATGTTTGATAATATTTTGAGGTTTGAAGAAGTTCACACAATGTAGCCCACAGACAGGAACATTTACAGGAACTTACTTTAATAAAGAGAAGCAAAATCATTTTCCTTTAGGAATCTGCAGAGGATATAAAAAAACACCATTATGAACCTACATTTCTCTGCTTTATCCCCTGACAACATTAGTCAGAGAGTAGTTGAATAAAATTATCTCTGTGACTTATTAATCAAAGAACCATACAGAATCTTAACTTGTCTGTTATGGACTCCTGCTCAGAGGCTAGTTAGGCTTATTATCAATGTTTACATTTTGAAATAATATATATATATATACATACATACACACGTATACATACACATGGAAACATATGTGCATATTTACATACATTCAAATCTGAGTTAGAAAAATTTAGGCACATGTCTCACCTGTGGCAAATACTGACCATATGAATTTATGTTTGCTATATAACACTAAGACAATATGCTGAAGGAAAGATACTCATCTGCATTGGTAGAAGCTCCCTATAGACCTAGAGAAATAAAACACAATTTCTGTCTCTGTTCCTGTATTCCCATATCTACCCCCATATATACATAAGTATTAGATAGTGTAATCTATATACATTATACACAGAGGTATTTGTGTGTCTATATGAATAGAGGTAGAAATTGTGGTTTTATTTATACAGATATGTAGGGGCCATTATTATATATATACTCCTATTCACAAGTATGCATACATTTGTGTGAATGGATGGAGCATTTATGTGCATGTATACGTATATGCATGTGTAGATCTAGGTATGCAAATATGTGTACATATGAATCTATGTATTTTATATCTATATCATAAAGGCAGATAAGTGACATAATGGATAGAGCTCTGGACTTGGAGTCAGAAAGACCCAAGTTCAAATCTGACTTCAGATATTTACCTTGTGATGCTAGGCAATTTACTTAACCTATGCCTGCCTCAGTTGCTGCAACTGTAAAATGGAGATAAAAATAACACCTACTGCCCAGAATTGTTGAGGATCAAGTAATTATTTTTTCTAAAGAACAGGACCTGGCTCACAGTAGCTATTTATTTTTTTCTTCCTTCTTTTCTTCCTTTGTTCCTTCCTTCCTCCCTCCCTTCCTTCCTTCTTTTATCAATTCATTCTTTCCTTCCCTCCTTCCTTACTTTCTTCTTTCCCTGTTCCTTTTCCTCCTTCCCTCATTCCTTGCTTACTTTCTTCTTTCCTTCCCCACTTCCTGCCTTCCTGCTTTCCTGTCTGCCTGACTGCCTGCCTTCTTTCAATATATGGTGACACAGGTACATATATATGCCACATATATATCAATTATATGTGTGAGTATACATGTGGGACATTGACTTGAGATAGGCACTAAAGATGGCTGATGAGTAAGATTCAGAATTGAACATGAATTAGGAAGTAGTGAACTGGCCAGATTGTATGTGGAAAAAATGATACAGAGCTATTAATGATCCCAAGCTGATCTTTGGCACAAAAACCTAGCTTTTCTTTTCTTTCTTTTTTTTTTTAGCAGTAATGTCCTCTGAGTGATGTTATATTGTTGTTAATATTGGTGATACTACAATTTCTGAAAAATCTGAGTTTCTAAGGTCTGTGGAATATTCCATGCTAGGTATAAATAGCCTGAAGTGGATCTCTGAGGATGGATTACATACAAAAGTGGTCTTTTTAGAGGGTCAAGAATTTGGAAAATGAAGGAATACCAATCAATTGAGGAATGGCTGAGTAAATTATGATATCTGTTTTTTTTTTTTAAACCCTTAACTTCTGTGTATTAACTTATAGGTGGAAGAGTGGTAAGGGTAGGCAATGGGGGTCAAGTGACTTGCCCAGGGTCACATGACATCTGTTTTTAATGGAATACTATTTTGCTGCAGGAACTGACAAGCAATAGGAACTCAGAGAACCTCGAAAGACCTATATGAACTGAAGCAGAGTGAAGTGAGTAGAACCAAGAGAACATCATCCAGTGACAAGACGGATTTACAATGAACAACTGAATAACAGCTAGTCTCAGCAATACAATGATCCAAAAGTATCCCAAAGGTCTCATGATGAAAATTGCTATCTACTTCTAGAGCAGGGGTCAGCAACCTTTTTGGCCGTGAGAGCCATAAACACCACATTTTTTAAAATGTAATTTCTTGGGAGCCATACAGTGCTCACAGTGCGCGCTCCTGTAACAGCGCCTGGAAAAAAATTGACTTCATGGCTCCTGCAGAAAGAGCCATATCTGGCCCTCAAAAGAGCCAGATATGGCTCGAGAGCCATACATTGCCAACCCCTCTTCTAGAGAAAAAGAACTGAGTCTGAATTCATACCAAAGCAAAATACTTTCATTATTAAGTTCCTTCCACAAAAGGATTAATATGGGAAAATGCTTTACATGACTACATGATATGTAAAATCTATATGAGACTCCTTCTGTCTCAGTAGGGAGTAGGTATTAGGAGGAGATTGAAAGGGAAAAAATTTGAGGCAATATTCTTTGAAAAAATTTTGGAAACTGTTTTACATGTAATTAGGGGAAAATAAAATTTTAAAAAAGAAAAGTGACTTAAGTAGATATGAAGACATTTTCAGAATAAAGTCATCTAATCCAAATGCTTTTTTTTATTAGATAAATAAATTAAGTTCTTGAAAGATTAATGAATTATCAATCCTCATGGCAGAATAGAGAAAGCTAGATTTCAATTTGGAGCCAAATCATCTAATACATGAAGGGACTGGTTTAGATAACCCATTCCAGCTCTAATATTCTGTGATTTACAAAAGTCCAGATTTCGAAGAATCTCCACAGATCATGCAATCTAAATTATTCATAATCAAAATTTCTTATTTACAACCTACCTCAACAGAGGTAGCCATTGTTCAAAGACTCCTAGATACGGGGAATCCACTCTCCCCTGATATAGGAAATTATTTTTTAATTATCATGTACATAGCTAGATTACATAGACTTGTTTGCATGTTGTCTCCTTCATCAGACTTTAAACTTCTTGAGAGCAGAGAATGTCTTTTACCCTTCTTTTGTGTCTTCAGTGCTTAGCACAGAACCTGGAACATAGGTACTTTAATAAACATTCACTGACTGACAGGTTCATTTCACTTTGAGATAGCTTTATTTGTTAATAATATGTTTGCTTTCTCCTTGATATCAAATTTAAACTTGTCCTTTTGGAATTCTACCCATTCATTTCTCTGGTCTCCTGTCTAGGGACAATTAAAACATTCCTATGTCATCCTAAGTATTCCTTTCTTCAGGCTAAGCATTCCTAGTTGTTTACATCAATCCTCAAAGATCCTTATTAGCTTCCGTACTAGTTTCTCCATCTTAAACTTTCCTAAGATGTCATTCCTAAGACTTATTACAATACTTCAAGTGTTGTTTGACCAGGAAGAACATGATAGAAGCTCTGTTATGACCCTAATGGTTCTAATGGAGTCAAAGACTTTTTACTTCTAACTTACTTCCTGACAAAGAAGTTATAAGCTCTAAATTTTTATATATAACTAATATGGCAATTAATTTAGTTGGTCTGTCCAGAGTTGGTCAAATTCTTCCCCCCCCCCAAAAAAATGGGTTGGACAACAAATGAAAGGAACATAGAAATAGGTAAGAAGGGAAGGAGGAAGGAAAGAAGGAAAGAAGGAATTATTCAAGTTTGATCATAGTTTTTTTGTGCAAAGAAAAAGAGTCTCTAAAACACAAGTTAAAACAAAAGTTATAAGTAGTCTAAATAGTGTATGAATTTGGAAATAAAATACTCAGGTTTCATAGGTAGAAATTAAAGGATCAGATAAAGACAAAAAGAAAATCTCAGAAATAAGGGTACAGAGACATTAAGATCGAACTAGAGAGAAGACAGGGAGAAAATGAGTGATATCACCAATTTGAGGAAACTTAGAGAAAAGCAGTTGAGCCATGTTTCTTCCAAGGGATCCCTTAAATAGGCAGAGCAACAAGGAGAGGAAGTTAGCACCTTATCAATAATCCTTCTCCAAATATCCTCCATCACACTGTTTGTTGACTGTCAGAGATTGCCAAAACTTCCAAAAGTCTTGAGTACTGCTTTAATTCTGTCTGAAAGTAATGTCAAAGCTCCTGCTACCCCTAGAATGCCATGTTTCTCCCCTCCTTCAAAGAATGTGTTGACTTTAGTCTCTTTCAGGGCTGAGAAAGATACAACTGATAGGATTCCAAATTCCATGTTCACCATGTTTTCTCAACTCATGGAGAAATCTGAGAACCCAGAAATATTCATATATGTGTACATCTATACTCATTTAGCTATATACACACACCACATCCACTTCACTACCTCCCTTTTAATGCTCTAGGTTTCATTCTATTTTGTTTTGTTTTTGTAGTACAAATGTATCCCTATTAAGTTTCGTTTTATGAAATTTGGTACAAAGCTCCAGCCTACAGAAACCTTTTTGGATCCTCACTCTGTAATTCTACATGTTACTTCATATAATTGACACAGAAGATGATTACTCACAGCACAGTATTAGACCCAATTATTAATAAATTAACTGTTTAATTGACAGTAACCCATTTCTTGCTTAGATTTATGCTGAATACTATTTATATCAGATGGAAATAGTAAATATGGCTTCATATTACAGTTGGGCACTTTAACTCAACTCTAAATTGATGTTCCTTTTTTTCCCCAGCTTCTACATCTCTGGATAATACACAGCTACTAATATGAACTTCAATAGTCCAATTTAAAGTGGTAGTTTCTTTAAGAAAATAATTACAATGCAAATTAGTCTTCAAAAAATAATAAGGCACATTTCTGAATTAAATGTCTGGGTATGGAGGTTTTGCTTTCTGACATGCTCTAAACCATTATATAAGTTTAACTGTAGCCATGCAGTCTATGTACCTAGAAATATAATTCTTTTTGTTGCTAATGAAGGTCCTACGGCAGAAATTTATTAAAGGTATACGTTTGCATGGGATAATAATTGGGTCGATAATATTAAATTCATAGGCTCATTATTTAATTGCAAGGGCAGATTATGAATACAGCTTCTAAAATGTATTTTAATGAAAAACACTACATCCTGACCTAATCATATCAACCTTATGCTATCTAATTAAGGATGCAAAAAATCATTAGAGTTGCAAAATATTAGTTCCAGCTCCATCAGGCTTCGAGCTGCCCCTTCATGAATATATTTTTTTAACTCTATGATAAATAGTTAATGAGGTAAAAATGACAAAATTTGCATGTAGGCAAATTAGTTTAATAGAGCGATGTCTTTTCTGACTAGTGAAAGTGACCTTTTTCCTATCAAAAGAATGGCTAAAATGCTCTGAAATTATAGCCTGGCTGTCTTTTCTCAAATGATAAATTGTATGTATGAACAATATAAAAATTATAAAATGCAATAACCCTAAATTCTCATCATATCGCAAATGTGTTCTGTGCTGCTGCATTTATCAATTTAATAAAAGGAAATTAAGCATATTATAAAGTGTCCATTTATGGAGCAATTTTTAATCCAGGGAATAAAAATGAGGAGCACGTGATTAAAAGCCAGTCTGACTTCAAAGACTCAAATCAATGTTTAAAAGCATATGATTTCATAGAATACTTACCTGAAATACATTTGAAAATAAAACTTAGAATTTGATATTTCATAATGTAGACAACTATTCACATTTATACTGACCTTATATCCTAAAAATAGCACATCATATTAGTTAACAGTAATGCATTCTTCATTAAAGGATGCAAACTTTTCCCGCCATTCTGAGATACATTGAACAAGTAGCTATTCATGAGAAAGAATAAAATAGAGAAGGAGCCTATCAATAAGTAAATCAATCATTAAAAATAAAAAGGGGGCAAAGGGAAATAATTGTAGTTGTATAAATGGCTTCATACTCTTTTTTTTACTTATTAAAATAACGATTTTCAAGAATGTGCTTAGATTCTACTGATAGGAACTGTAAATAGAACACAAAGTTTAAGAGAGAATTAATGATCACTAAGTTTTTCATTAAAATTTTTCACCAACCAATAATTCTTACCAAAATATTCTATTTTGATATTTAAATAACCCTATTTACCTATCTACTGCAAACAAATCTTTAAAGTTTTAAAATATTTGTTGAAGTTATTTCGTGCATTTAAGTTTTTGTCTCCTTGTGAATGATACTCCTTCCCTTATTCTCCATAAAAGTTATCCTACCAATTCAGATGAGTAGGAATGCATAGTATTCATAAAATTCTTCACAGCCTTACTTGATTTCCAAATCCAGTGCTTAATCTTTAGTGTCACCTAATTCTTTTTTAAAATAAAATCATTGTTATTTCCCTTGATTATATTTTAATACATAGTATTCTCAAAACAATGTCAGTTATGGAACAACAGTTGTTGTTCTCTTTATTATTTCCAATGCCTTTTCCTTTTACTTGTAAATTATCCTAATGTTCCAATTCTTAATTGATTCTGATTCCTCCAATTCTGAACCTCTAATCATACTAACTAAAAAAATTTCCAAGTTATTCCAATTCTTCTTTTGTAAAAGACAAATCTCACTATTTCTCCTCACCTTACCTTACCTGAAACAAGAGAGCTCTTCCTTTCACTAGACTTCACTCTCTTTTGTTTATTTATTTATTCCTTTTAGGAATTCCTTAAAATACAAAAGATAGACCTCACATTGTTGTGAGAATTAAAAAAGGTAATATAAATAGTGCTTTGTAAACCTTAAATGTCTATAGAAATGTTAAACATTCATAAGCTAGAGTTCTACAAAGGATTAGAAATAAATTGTCTTTATTATTAGGTTTATAGGATTTCAAATCTAGACCTAGAAGGACATTAATGGCTTTTTAGTTCAACTACCTCATTTTGTAAATGAGAAAAGTGAGGTCCAAAAAGATTAAGTGATAGTGTTCAAGGTTAGAAATGCTAATCACTCATCTCCTACTTATCATATTGATTAAAATGATAAAAGGGCAAAATAACAAATGTTGGAGGGGAAGTGGGAAAAAGGGGACAAAAATGGTGGAACTGTGAACTAATCCAACCATTTTGGATAGAAATCTGAAATTATGTCCAAAGATTTATAAAACTGTATATATCTTTTAACTGAACTATACTCCTATTAAACTTATTTCCTAAGATGATAAAGGAAAACGAAAAAGAACTCATATGTTCTAAAATTTATTTTTATTTCTCTGTGGTAGCAAAGATCTAGAAAATGAGGGGATGGCCCATCAATTGAAGAAGACCAAAATAAGTTGTGGCATATGATTTTGATGGAATATTACTCAAAATTACATGCAAGTTAATTTTAAAAAACAAACAAACATGCAAAGAACTACATGAAATTATGAAGAGGGAAATCAGCAGAACCAAGAGAATACTTAAATACAGCAATAGAAATATTGTTTGAAGAATGACTTTTGTATATTCACCTCCAGAGAAAGAACTGATAAACAGAAATAAGTAAGACATAGTTTTATATATACATATATCTTTTCTCAAAAAAAATAGAAGTATCCAATGAATACTCAAATACCAAAAATGTTAAGAGCTAGAAAGGAACTCAGAGTTCATTTTCTTAAACCCCCTCCAGGATAAGAAAATTGACTCTGACTTTTCTAGAGTTAAAAAGAAACTCAAAATTGTTTGATTTATGTCATACAATCACAAATTTAAAGGAGAACTCTACTTTATCTAGCCTAACCTATATAAAGCATGAAACTTAAGTAAGATATCTTTGACAAGAGCCAATAGTTGAAGACCTCAAATGATAAGTCAATAGATCATTACTGTTTAAGGTTGTTCATTATATTTGCTAATAGCTTTAATTGTTATTGAGCCAAAAATCTAACATTCCTTAACAAGTTAGGAGTGAAAGGGACTTCCCAGGCTATCTAATTTCATTCATTTTTACTGTTCAGGAAACTAAAGTTAAAGAAGTTAAGGAACAGTTGTGTTACTGGACAAGTCACTTAACCTCTCAAGTTGAGTTTCTTCATCTCCAAAATGGGAACATTAATAGTACTTACATGTCAACATTGTTGTGAAGATCAAAAAAGATAATGTGCTTTCTGAACTTTAAAGCATTATGTAAATGTTAATTATTATTCAATGACTTTTCCAGGATCATAAAGATAGTATGCATTAAATGTTGAATTTGTTCTCAGAACATCTGACACAATAGTCAGTGATATTTCCATTGTAATATATCGGCACATTATGATGTAAAAGAATCAAGGTTTGTTTTTCTTTACTCTTTCCTCCCCCCCAAGAAAAGTAAAAAAGTGCCTATTCTTCTGGCACATTATTATCTTTTCTAATAAGATAAAAACAGTTATTGTGCCTTGTTCTAAGTCTTTTTGTTGAACTACTATCCCTAATCTCTTCAACTGTGTTTCCCTCTACAGCCCCTCATAAATCTCAGGATCTTTCACAATCCTGATTACTAGCTCCTAGAGTTTGATCAATATGCTTCCTAAAAATATGGCATCCAGAAAATGATAGAATTAACTTGGAAGTCTGAACAATGTTGTACTGAGAGACAATCATTTTTTCTTATTCTAAACCCCATACTTTTTTCTACTAATTCAGCCATGGGTTAATGTCTTATCTCAGTCCACTAAAAAATTGTTTTGTTGTTTTACATAAACTATTTCTTTCTTTGAAAATCCTTATTGTAACTTAATGTCACAACTATTATGAATAAATGTTTGTTGACTGATTGTGTCCTTCATCAACATTGTATAACTGTATCCTAGGTGACTACAAAGTAGCTCAGGAGCATAGCCAAGATTATATTAAAATGTAATCTGGAAATTTTAGCAAAACAAATAAAATACAATAAAACAAAGATAAAATTGATTTTCTAGGTCAATATGTCATGAGGGAGATACATTTATATTTGAGTTTAACACCACTATGCTATACACACAATCCTCATCTTTTTACTTTTTCTTTTGATATAAAAATATTACTTACTTTCAAAATAATTTTCTTTTTAAATTCCATCTGGCCTATTCTTCATTTTTAGGGGTTCTATCCTTCAGTGATTTCTGTGCCCCTTTTATTATTAGGTAAATTTTGAGTTTCCTCCCACCTCTTCCTCACTACTGAGAAGGCAAACAATATATCAATTATGCAAAACATATTTTCATGTTAGCTATATCACCAAAAAGTGAGAAAATTATCCTTTAGTTTTCAAGCAGAGTTCATCAGTACTCTCTGGAGTTGGAATAGCATATTTTCATCCTGAGCCTTTTGTAATTGCCCTGGATTATTTTATTTATCTGTGGAGCCAAGTGTCATACTTTATCATCATTAAAATATTGCTGTTACTATACACAGTGAGCTTCCAATTGTTTTTTTTCATGTCACTTTGCATCAATTCATATAGGTCTGGCCATGTTTTTTTTTCTGAAACTATACTTCTTGTCATTCCTTATACCACAATATTAATCCATTACAAATATATACCACAAAAAAGTATACACTACAAATTATTCAGTAATTCCCCAAATGATGAGCTCTCGATGTTCAATTCTTAGGCACCACAAAAAGAGGTACTATATAAATAGCATTTCTTTCCTTAACTTTTCCAGTAAGTTTATTGGATGAGGGTTCAATTTTAACTTTTCTTGAGACTAGTTGTCGCTTTTAACACACTGTTATCTTCTTCTAAGTTTGTTTTAGACTTTCTTGACACCAAAGTTGCATTTTATGATCAAATTCTTTTTCCCCTTTGCTCATTTTTCAAGACCATTTTTTTTACTGAACTTTATATTGAAATTGGGCTCTTCTTGCCTTGGTGTGGGAAGATACTATCCCAAGCTTCAGGGTTTTTCATGCTTCTCTTTTCAATGGTAGTTCTTGTGTTCTACAAGTTCTACACCTTCCAAGGTGGCATGACCCTGTTAGAGGTATCTTCACTTCTCTCTTGGTCTGAGCTTGGTCTTTACCAGAGTCTCTGTTCTCCTGTAGCCACAAGAACTAGTGATCCTTGACCACTATGTGTTCTGGATCCCTCTTCCCTTGTGGCTGACCAGAGGTTCTAACAGTGATCCAGTGCTAGTATGCAGGTGAAATATGCAAGCAAAAGATTTGCCTATGAATGCCAATTTTATCTAATGCCAGAAAAGGGTCCTCTTTAATAGCTTTTTTTTTTTTTTTAAACCCTTACCTTCCGTCTTGGAGTCAATACTGTGTATTGGCTCCAAGGCAGAAGAGTGGTAAGGGTAGGCAATGGGGGTCAAGTGACTTGCCCAGGGTCACACAGCTGGGAAGTATCTGAGGCCAGATTTGAACCTAGGACCTCCCGTCTCTAGGCCTGGCTCTCAATCCACTGAGCTACCCAGCTGCCCCCTTTAATAGCTTTTTGACCAGTGCCCAATCCCTTTACGACCTCTTGTCTAAGAATTCATAAAACTGTTGCTGTTACTGCTATAGCATGGTTGCCTCCATGGCCTATCACTGGTACTTCTGTCATATTCTACCATCCCTGTATCTCAGGCCTTTCCTCTACTCCTCCTAACTTGTTTTAGGATGGAAAAATGTCTCCCTCTGATCTTTTGTTGACTCTGTCTTTCCAAAATTTGATTTGAGGTGTTAAAGTTGTTTAAAGGAAGATATTAAGAGAGTTCAGCTATGTTGCAGATTGTACTCTGCCAATTTGTATTTGATTTTTTAATCTAAGAGTGAAATTTAAATTGTTCTATACTGTTTCCTCATATTAGATTCTAAAATTCTAGACCTGGGGATAATTTTATAACCAAAGAGTTTTCTATGTAATGTCAACTAAGCACTACCAGCTTCGTATCAACCACTCATTGAAAAAATGTGTTTTCTATGCCTTCATGTAAGTTATTGCTTTTTTTTCCTAGAAAAAGGCAATGAGGCTTAGGGAAATGAAGCCAAAGAGGGTTAGCCTTCTGTTATGAAAACAGTTCTTTAAAGATATTAGTAGTATTTTTTTAAGAAAGGAAGAAAAATTACAAATATTATACTTACTTACCTTCCTTCTTTCACCATTGATTCCTCTCCATTGTTCAGCTTTTTTCACTATGTAGCTTAGCTCCTGATTTGAAATTTCCAGATCATATGGAATAAAGAACATTCCTTCATCACTGTGGATACGGTGAAATGTATCTAGTATCCAAGAATCACTGTGCAACCTAAAATCATATTAGTTTTCTGTATTTACTGTTTTTAAAAATTTCTCTATATTTTTTCTATTGGTCATTTTTTTTCTTTTTAAATTGCATTTCAAGAGATGGGAATAGATGATCTTTTTTTTTAATTTTAAACCCTTAACTTCTGTGTATTGACTTATAGGTGGAAAATTGCTAAGGGTAGGCAATGGGGGTCAAGTGACTTGCCCAGGGTCACACAGCTGGGAAGTGTCTGAGGCCAGATTTGAACCTAGGACCTCCTGTCTCTAGGCCTGGCTCTCAATCCACTGAGCTACCCAGCTGCCCTAGATGATCTTTAATATTTAACTGAAGTCAACAAATAAATATTATTCCTACTAGGGAAAGTGAATACAAAATTCAAAAGCAGCACCTTTCCTAAACAAACTTATATCTCACAGAGTCTAATCTAGTCCAAAATCCTAGAAGACTCTTTTTTTCTTTTAGAGTATAGTAACAAGCCATGGCCTTTACAGTAGTATTCCTCTTTGTTGTTGTTTTTCAGTCATTTTAGTCATGTCCAAATCTTTGTTACCTCATTTGGGGGTTTTCTTAGTACAGATATCATAGTATTTTGCTATTTCCTTCTCCAGATCATTTTACAGATGAGAAATTGAGGCAAATATATTTACATGAGTTTCTCAGGAGTCACACAGTTAAGTGTCTAAAGCTGAATTTTACTTATAAAGATGAGTCTTCATAATTCCAAGCCTAATTCTCTTTCTGCTCAACTGCTTATCTACCCCAACAGTCCCCTTAAGAATTTATAATGTAAAATTTTAAAAGAATATAGAATAGGAATCCTAAGAAATATGACAAATAAGATAGTAGTCTAGATATTTTCTCTATTCTTATTTATTCCAAAAAATTCCCCCAAAGGAGGAATTATGCATAATGGATAAAATAATTATAACTATCTCCACAGGCCAAGATAATAAGAAGCCTAATATGATAACAGCTTTATGAATTAACAGTTGTGAATGCTAATCCCTAACTCATTCACTTAGCAACCCATTCACCAGCAACCGTGCTCTGTTATGTTACACAGTATAAACCACTGCCTTGAACTATGGCATCCAAATAGGAAATTCTCTCTACTAAATTATTAATCTCTCTTTTAATCTCTCTACTAAATCTATAATCCTTCACACCATGTCCCTCCCTACACTTCACCATTCTGTGAGAACTAGCATCAGATCAAACTCTACCTACCCACTTGCAAAAAAGAAGTTTGCATGGCAAAATAGAAGTATGCCCTGCCTAAAGCGGAAGCATTGTCTCCCTGGGATTTAAGTAGTCATCCAGAAAACTAAAGAAGAGAAATATATGTAGTAGTATTCCTTCATATAATCTGAGAGGCTATGCTAAATATGAAGTCAAATGGAATGGCATCCAACTGTTACCAGACCTATACCTCTAGAAGATTTATGGGGCTTTTGACTGGGACTAATGAAAAATGAATTCTCTAACATAGGAGGAATCCAATTATGTACCCACATGCAGGAGGTGAAATCTTTTGACAAACTATAACATGCATTTATGCTATTCAAAAATCAAATTCAATCATCATATGCAATGGAGATATAGTAGAAGCTTTTCTAAGAAATACAAGAGTAAAACAAGACTCCCCATTCGATAAAATGTTATTTTATATAGTTCTTGAAATGCTACCAATATCAATAATATAATATGGGCAAAGAAGAAGGAAAAAAAAAGAATTCAAGTGCTTATTATATGTCTGCATTTTTGTTAGAACTTTGCAAATATAGCATTTAAAGAGGAAACAGAACTCTCCTTTATTTGTTTATAAACTGATAATTTGCTTAGGAAATCTTCAAAATAGAGAGATCTATTAGTAAATGTATATGGCATGGAACATATTGAGGTAAAGGATCATAGTATTCTAGTCTTTGATAAATCTAAAATCCCAAATACAGAAGAAGAAATTTGCTTTTAATAAAAAAGTTCTGTCATGACTTCCAGACTAAGATGGCCACAGAGTAGAAGCAAGGGTCATCTTTTCCTCACCTCCAACATTCACAAAGATTAACCATGTACTTGGCTACAAAAACATGTTAAATAAATGCTAAAGCAAAAATAATAAATACAAACTTTTCAAATCATAATGTAATAAAAAATAATTAGTAAGGGTACATAAGCAAATCAAAAATTAATTGGAAATTAAATAATATGATTCTCCAAATTTGGTTGAAGAATAAATCATTGAAACAATTAATAATTTCATTGATGAGAATGACAATGAGGATACATCATATCAAAATCTGTGGGATACAGACAAAGCAATACTTAGGGGGAAATTTAGATCCCTGAGTGAATATATTAACAAATCAGAGAGGGTCATGTAAATTAAAAAACTAGAAAAAGAACAAATCAAAATCCCCAGATAAACACTAAATTAGAAATCCTAAAAATTAAAGGAAAAATTAATAAAATTGAAAGTGAAAGAACTATTAAACTAATAAATAAGGCCAGAAGCTGGTACTTTGAAAAAACAAATGAAAAAGGTAAAGTATCAGTTAATATAATTTTTAAAAAGAAAGAAGAAAACCAATTTAACAGTATCAAAGATGAAAAGGGAGACCTCACCTTGAATGAAGGGGAAATTAAGGTAATTATTAAGAACTATTTTGCCCAATTATATGGCAATATATATGATATGGATGATTATTTGAAAAATATAAATTGCCTAGATTAACAGAAGAAGAGATAGATTATTTAATAATTCCATATTAAGAAAAGAAATTGAACAAGCTATCAAAGAACTCCCTAAGAAAAAAATCTCAGGGCCAGATGGATTCACAACTGAAGCCTATCAAACACTTAAAGAACAATTAATCCCAACACTATGCAAATTATTTGACAAAATAAGCAAAGAAGGAGTTCTATCAAATTCCTTTTAAGACCCACATATGGCACTGATTCAAAAGCCAGACAGACCAAAAACAGAAAAAGAAAACTAGAGACAAATCTCCTTAATGAACATAGATGCAAAAATCTTCAATAGAATACTAGTTAAAAAAAAAAAACTCCAACAAGTTATCATGAAGGTTACTCACTGTGATCAGGTCGGATTTATACCAGGAATGCAAAGATGGTTAAATATTAGGAAAAGCCATCCACATAGTTGGCCATATCATTAGAAAGTATGTAATAGATAGGCCCTTCCTAAAAATAATAAACACTATATATTTAAAAACATCAGCAAGCATCCTCTGCAAAGGGGATAAATTAGAAGTATTCCCAATAAAATCAAGAATGAAATAAGAATTTTATCACCTCTATTATTTAACATTGTACTAGAAATACTAGCAGTAGTAATCAGAGAAGAAAAAGAAATCAAAGGGACTAGGCAAAAGGGAGATTAAACAATCAACTCTTTGCAGATAGTATGATGGTTAACTTAAAGAACCCTAGAGAATCAACTAAAAAGCTAGTGGAAATAATCAACCACATAAGCAAAGTTGCAGAATACAAAATAAATCCACATAAATCATCAGCATTTCTATATAGTTGCAACACATCTCAGCAGCAAGAGTTAGAAGGAGAAATTCCATTTAAATTCACCCTAGAAAATAGAAAATATTTAGGAATCTATTTGTCAAGACAAACACAGGAATTATATGAATATAACTACAAAATAATTTCCACACAATTAAAACTAGATCTAAGCAGTTGGAAAAACATTAATTGTTCATGTATAAGATGAGTTAACATAAAAAAGACTATTTGTACCCAAATTAATTTACTTATTTAGTGCCATACCTATCAAACTACCAAGGCACTTTTTTACTGAATGAGAAAAAATTATAACAAATTTCATTTGGAAGAACAAAAGATTAAGAATATCAATGGAAATAGTGAAAAAAAATATGAAGGATGGGGGCCTAGTAGTACCAAATCCTAAACTGTACTATAAAGCAGTGGTCATCAAAACAATATGGTGCTGGCTAAGAGTCAGAAAGGATGATCAGTGGAATAGACTTGGGATAACTGAGCTCAGCAAGACAGTGTATGATAAACCCAAGGATCCCAGTTTTGGGGATAGAAAACCACTATTTGACAAAAATTGCTGGGAAAATTGGAAAACATAAGGGAGAGATAAATTCAGAATGGGTGAATGATTGAAATATAAAGAAGGAAACTATAAGTAAATTAGGTGAAAATAGAATAGTTTACCTGTCAGATGCATGGGAAAGGAAAATTTTTTAAATAAAGCAAGAGATAGAAAATATTAGAAAATGTGAAATCAATAATTTTGATTACAATAAATTAAAAAGGTTTTGTACAAACAAAACCAATGCAACCAAAATTAGAAGGGAAGCAACAAATTGGGGGAAAATCTTTATAACAAAAAACTCTGACAAAGGTCTAATTACTCAAATTTATAACGAGCTAAATAAATTGTATAAAAAAATCAAGCCATTCCTCAATTGATAAATGGGCAAGTGGTATGAATAGGCAATTTTCAGATAAAGAAATAAAAAATGTTAATAAGCACATTAAAAAGTCTTCTAAATCTCTTATAATTAGAGAAATACAAATTAAAACAACTCTTCAGGTACCATCTCATACCTAGCAGATTCACTAACATGACAGCAAAGGAAAGTAATAAATGTTGGAGGGGATGTGGCAACATTGGGATATTAATGAACTGCTAATGGAGTTGTGAATTGATCCAAACATTCTGAAACAGAGTTTGGAATTATGACCAAGGGGCTTTAAAAGATTTCCTGCCCTTTGATCCAGCCATACTACTGCTGGGTTTATACACCAAAGAGATAATAAAGAAAAAAGATTTGTACAAAAATATTTATAACCTTGCTCTTTGTCATGGCAAAAAATTGGAAAATGAGGGGATGTTCTTCTATTGGGGAATGGCTGAACAAATTGTGGTATCTGTTGGTGATGGAATACTATTGTGCTAAAAGGAATAATTAACTGGAGGAATTTCATGTGAACTGGAATGACCACCAAGAATTGATTCAGAGTGAAAGGAGCAGAACCAGGAGAGCATTATACACAGAGACAGATACACTGTGGTACAATCAAATGTAATGGACTTCTCTACTAGCAGCAATGCAATGATCCAGAACAATTCTGAGGGTCTTATGAGAAAGAAAGCTATCCACATCCAAAGAAAGAACTGTGGGAAACACAGAAGAAAAACAATTGCTTGATCACATTGTTCAATGGGGATATGATTGAAGATATAGACTCTAAATGATCGCTCTACTACAAATATTAATAATATGGAAATAGGTCTTGATCAATGACACATGTAAAACCCAGTGGAATTGTACATTGGCTACAGGAGGAGGAGAGGAGGATAGAAGGGAAAGAACATGAATCATATAACCATGGGAAATATTCTAAATTAAATAAATAAACAAACAAACAAACAAACAAATGAATAAATGAATGAATGAATAAATAAATAGATGAATGGACTTAAGAAAAAAACCTGTGTGAAAACTAGAAAGCATTCTGATAGAAAGTAGGTACAGGTTAGAATCTCTCACTATTTTTAAGTTCAATAGGTATCTGACTTAAAAACAAAGATAACATTATGAAACATTTATCATAAGTAAATAAAAGAATAAATCATCTGTCAGATCTATGTATGGGGTAAGAGTTTTTGAGAAAACAAGGAATTAAGAGGATCACAGAGGGGCAGCTGGGTGACTCAGTGTATTGAGAGCCAGACCTAGAGACGGGAGGTCTTTGGTTCAAATATGGCCTCAGACACTTCCCAGTAACCCTGGGCAAGTCACTTAACCCCCGTTGCCTAGCCCTTACCACTCTTCTGTCTTTGAACAGTATTACACAGTATTGGTTCTAAAGGAGAAGGTAAGGGTTAAAAAAAAGAAGATCAAAGAAAGAAAAATGGACAGTTTTGATAATAACATTTAAGTTTTGGATTTTTTTTCACAAGTAAAATTAATTCACCTCTAAGAGAAACAGATAAATGGCAAGGCAGGGAAAGGGAGAATTTGCAGTAATTTCTCTAATGAAAGTATAATTTCCTCTCTCTCTCTCTCTCTCTCTCTCTCTCTCTCTATATATATATATATATATATATATATGGAATGGATTCAAATTTATAAGAATAACCACTTGTCACCAATTCATAATTAGTCAAAGGATATAAGGCAGTTTCCTGAGGAAGATTGCAAAACTATCAATTTTAATATTAAAATGATAAAAATTAATATGTATAGAAATAAACATCAAAACACATTTAAAATTCTACCATATATTCATTAGATTGGCAAATTTGACTAAAAGGAAAATAAAAATGCTAGAAGGGCTATTGGAAAATGCATATACTAATATACTGCTGATAGGGCTATCAGTTTGTTGAACCATTCTGGAATATAATTTTCAACTATTCTATTAATACTACATTGTGCATACCTTCTGATTCAGTCAAACCATTCTGAGGATGATACTCCAAAGAAATGAAAGAAAAAAAGCATGTGTAAAAAAAAAAAATATATATATATATATATAAAATCTTTTTTTCTTAAAAAGAACTGTAAAAAGACAAAAACATTCAATAGATCATTCAATAGCCATAAGTCAGAATAGAGCTACAATATTATTGGCATAGTTCTAATGTAATATTTTCATAATCTACCAGTTCAAGAGCTAGCACCCCCTGCTGGAGGAGAATTGAACAGTGGAAAGTAATGAGGGTTAGTCAAAACACAGCAACAAATAAACCAAAAGAGCAAATTCAACCCTCACTGGTAAAATAAAGAATAGCAGTAGTGGTAAGAGGAGATTTGTGGTCAGAAAACAGTGAAGCACAGGATATTGACATGGTAGGAATGAACTCCAGTATCCAAGCAGCATGGTATACTGGAAAGAATGCTAGACTTATAGTCAGAGAATCTGAGTTGGAATCCCATCATTGGTATTTATTTCTTATGTGTCCTTGGGTAAATGAGTTAACATTTCAAAGCCTCAGTTATCTCATCCAGAAAATGAGATGATAGAATTAGATGAAGTTTCAGGTTCCATTCAGGTTTTAAATATTCTTGACCTTGGAAGACCCTTTCTAGGGCCTCACTCAGGAATTATTTAAGTATCTGGGAGAAATAAGGATGGCTCATTAGAAAGCAAATTTCTGGCTGCTCTTGGGTGACTCAGTGGATTGAGAGCCAGGCCTAAAGATGGGACATCCTAGGTTCAAATCTAATCTTAGACACTTCTCAGCTGTGTGACCATGGGTAAGTCATTTAACCCCCATTGCCTAGCCTTTATTGCTCTCCTACCTTGGAACCAATATACAGTATTGATTCTAAGATGGAAGGTAAGGGTTTAAAAAATAGTAAATTTCTGAATTCTATGTAGGCTTAAAAATAAATCCTACATGGGTCATTTCCTTCATAAATAAAACATTTCTATGTTTTATGTCATTACAGTACCAGTTATATCCATATAAAAAGAATTAATTGTTACCACTGGATTAGTGCTAAATATAAAAATCTTCAGGTTCCAAATTGTTAGGGACAAGAAAGTAGATAAAGAAAAAGTCTTCAATGTATACCTGTGCCCTTGGCATCAGGAGGGCCACTATGAAGTAATGATTATATTCTTCTTGTTTGTCTGTTTAATCTTTTTTTTTAATTTTTTGTTTAATTTTTTGACCTGCTGCCCCCTTTCCAGAAAAAAAAATGTTACTTAGCGACCCTGGAAACTATTTTTTTTATTTTAATAGCAACTAATAGGAAAGATAAATGCACCTGTGGCCATCACTGCCTCACTGGATCTTTGCGGCACCCACCAGGGGTTGGTAGCACCCACTTTGGAAATCACTGGTTTAATCAATATTACATAGAATGGGAAGGGGGGAAAAACATAAAAAGTACATTTCCCAGTTAAATAGATGGACAAAGATGAGCCATATGGCTTAGCTGCTTCTTGAAATGTTACTACTATACTTAACTATGTTTTAAAATTCCAGGTCAACCATTTGAATGATTTACTAGTTGTTTTTTTAAACAAGAACTAGTCTTTACTATCTTCTTAAGCTCATTTAAAGTAACATTCATCTTTTTTTTCTTTTCTCTTAAGGGTGGTAAATTTTAATGTAGTTAAATTACTGTCAACTTACTGCCATAAACATTTTCTATATGAAGATTTTAAGAGCAGGATTATCAACAATATAATTAAATTGAATTAATTAGGAATCACAAAGCCTGTTTCTGCTGGCTTCTGTTTCTTTTGCCCAGGCAAAAAAAAAAATATGCCTTCCTTGCATTGCCTCCATTCTGCATGTGAAAAATAATTATGTAAACATTCAGGCATGGATCTACAGCATAGCAAGCAAATCTTTTGGCAAGGGATATACTGGCAAGAAGGGATGTGGGAAACAGCATCTGGATAAATAAACAACTACCCCTTTTCTCACCATATTTCCAGCTTGATTTCCAAACATTTGTGTCTGCCATCTTAAAAGGAGCTTTACAGGTAAAAGCCTTATGATTGATTGGTTGTTATTGAATCAGGCTAATACCTACAATTATTCCTGCTATCAACTTTTTATAACAAAATGGTACAAAGTGGTAGAAAATAGCCTGTAATATCGTGGATCTTTGATAATTACCTATTCTCTTGACAACCACAAAGGATATTTTGAGTTCCTAAAAAGGAATTTGTTTCCCTAACCTACACCTCAAATTATCCACGATTTCTACCTAAACAAATTAATTTAAAAGTTCTCAGATTGCCACTTCACTTTGTGGTTGTTTTAAAAAAAGCCAACTATATTTTAAGAAAGTCTTTATAAAGACAACCAATATTAAACTCCTTCATAATTGGGAAATTATTGGCAAAAAAGAGAAGGAAGTGAAATTACAACTCTTTTTGCTTATGTTTGGAATTAAACTCATATACTAAATAAACTACCAAATTTTACATTTTCAAATCAAAGTCATTTTATGAAAATGTGTTTATTGATTATCTACTTTAAATGCACAGCATGGCCCTGCCTTACTATGTATTTGAATGCCAGTAAAGAAAATAAACACTGTTTCATATGTACAAATTTTCCACTGTTATGAAATTATACCTACAAAAGGCACCAAAATGTAATTAAAAGAGAGCAATTTCATTCCACCTGTCCTTATGGCTTCAGGCATTATTGTTTAGAAATAGGTCACACATTAAGTCACAGGTTCTGATGATGGCCAATGAAACCAAGTAATTTACAAAGTCCTCAGCCCTGTGTCCTACATTTATAACAATTCATTGCATCGTGAGTGGCAGAAGCTATTATGTTTGGTTCATAGCTGAATGTGGGTCACTTACAGAAATCTAGCTTGGGTGGTTTCTTTTAAAGCTAAAAAGGACAAGTGTGAACATTTAGCTAATATGGCTTTTAGGGTTTGGAGGATGGGTACACAGTTTTAAAAGATGGTAGACTGCTTTGTTCAATTTCCTATAACCTATGCCCCAGAAAGAAAGAATAATGGAAAGCATGCTGGATGTGCAGTCAGAAGATGTGAATTTGACTCCCAACTTCTCTGTTTAATACCTATGTGGTCCTGAGTAATTCAGTTCACTCTTGTGTGACTCCATTTCCTCATCTGTAAAGGGAAGATGCTGCATTAATTCTCTAAGATTTATTTGGGCTCTGATGTTCTTATATGATAAAAGCCTGAATATATCTTTGGGTTAGGCAATAGAACTGTTATATCATCTGTTGAAGGTAAATCAGGATGATACAAATATCTTTCAAGACAGAATGCCTAAAATGGCTGCTTTGTTATAAGAAACCATGTTAAAATGTGATTGCCTAAAGGAATGTTTATTTATCAAACATGAAATATACACATATTTAGATGTTTATTTGTATACTTTAAAATAGGAATATATAATTGATGTTATGGATGTTTGCAGTGACCCTTTTGCTTACTTCAGAAGCTTTCTGGGACATGTGAATGCTCAACTCAATATATTATGAATAGTAATACTGATACCTTTCTTTAAATAATGCAGAATAGGTGATCAAATATAAGCCACACTATCTCGGCACACATTTCCCCACATACATGCCCCAAATTGAGATTGTATAGAACCTGAATTTAACCTATAACTATGCTCTTGTAGTCACAACTTAATCTTTCTTAGTCCCCCAAATGAATAGAGAAGCAATAGCAATGTAAGAGAAAGAAGAATATAAATGTGATATAAAGGAAAAATTTGGTATAACATTACTATATGACCAGGAACTGGGGAGGAAGGGAGAGAAAGAGCGGAAAAGAGGGGAAGAGAAAGTGAATACGGATAGGCAAAGAAAAAGAACCAAAGAATTTGAGAATCAGTGAGGTGGAACCTTCCCCATAAAAATACACAGAGACACACACAAGCTTGCTGGAGGAGCCTATACTCATAACTTTTAGAGATATCTAGTTATAATTTGGCACTGGAAAAATGAAAGTCAAAGGTCTCCAGTCTTGTCAATTTTCCCTAATCAATTCTGCCCACATGCTTTTCCTAGAACAGAGGAACTAGGTGGTTAAACATGAAAATTGGCTTCCTTCCAAAAGCTTTATTTACATCTTTTTTCTATTTGAGGATGGAGATCACAAGTAATATTTGCTCAAGACATAGGAATACAATAAGAAATAATGATAAAAATGAGTTTATGACTATAGATCAGAAGAAATTGACCCTAGGGAGATCAGGATTCTTTACTTCCTTCTAGTGATCAAAGAAGAGAGTTCAGAGAGTATATGTGATCATACCTTCCATGAAAACCCTTGCCCAGGGGAATAACTTCATGGTCAATAAGTTTTAAAAGAGAAGATTCATAGTCTGGCTAAGATAGCACACTGAAAAGCCTTCCAGTTCTTCCATTCAGAGGAAAACCCTATACTATAGCATTCTTATTGGGTGGTAGACTGAAAATTAGGTAACCCTACAGATCTTGTGATGACTGGCTGAAGTACAGAAGTTATGACCAGGAGGAAGCAAAAAAGACAAAATATACTACAAGGATTAGCAGACACCCTATTCCTGGCAGAAAGCAGCAGAGAAATCAGATCTAAAAGGGAGCAAGTCCAGCAGAGAGCACTATGATGACATTGTTATAAGATATCAGGAAATAAGCCTTGTTTCCTGTATGTGCAATACCCCATGTCCATTCCATATATTCCTTGTTCTTTTCCTACTCCATCTCAAAAAAGTCATACAAAAATGTCATGTGTCTCACATACATAACTAATCCTTTCTATTAATTTCACTGTTTTTAATTTGTAGTGGCCCTTCCCAAGAAATACAGGTGTAATTTCATTCTTTCTTACTCTCTTTCTATTTCTATTACATTCAATAATCTATTTTCAGGAATCCAAATTAATTATTTACCCCTGTTCATCTCTTTCTAAGCCATTCACCTAATACATCCAGGATACTAAGTATTCTCTTTTCATGAGATTTAATACTCAGAAGCATGATGTTGGCTTGGGAAAGCTATCCTAAAAAGTCCAATCCTACCCACTCACAATCCACCAAATTCAAATAAATCAATCTTTCTGCAAGGTACTATCTTACTCCTCTTATTTTTTTGACAAATTTTTAAAATTTATTAACAATTTTTCTCTCAATTACATGAAAAAATTTAACCTTTTTTATGTATAAGTCAAATTCTCTCCCTCCCTCCTTTATTCCCTCTCCAAGATAGCAAGCAATCTGAAGTGGACTTTAGATATGTAATAGCATAAAACATCTTTCCATGTTAGTCATTATGTGAAAGAGAATTTAAACTAACAAAAGTAAAGAAACAAAATGAAATACAGTATGTCAGTTTGGATTCAGACTATCAGTCAGATGGCATTTTTCATCATGAGTGCTTGAGGATTTTCTTGGATCATTATCTTGCTAGGAATAGCTAAATCACTCCTAAATATTGATCTTATAATATTATTTTTACTGTGTATTATGATCTCATGGTTCTTCTAACTTCATTTTATGTCAGTTCAAGTAGGTTTTTCCAGGTTTTTCTTAAATCATTCATCTCATTATTTCTATTGGCACAGTTATATTCCATTATAATCATAAACCAAAGCTTATTCAGCTGTTCTTCAATTGATTGATATCCCTCTGATCCCAATTCTATGCCACCACAAAAAGAGCTGCTATAAATATTTTCATAAAATCAGATCTTTTCCATTTTTTAAATTTCTTTGAATAAAGAATAAATATTGGTAGTGTTGTATCAAAGGGTATGCATAGTTTTAAAACCCTTTGTGCTTAGTTCCAATTTTTCTCCAGAATTGTTGTTGTCAGTTCACAAATCCAGTAACAGTGGATTAATGTTCAAATTTTCCCACATCCCCTCCAGTATATATTGTTTTGATTTTCTGTCATATAAGATAATCTGATAGGGGTGAGATGGTAACTCAGAGTTCTTTTTGCATTTTGCAGGGGTAAGGGTTGGGGGTTAAAGCCAAGATGGTAGAGTAGAAACAGGGAAAGCTTGAATCACTACAATATAATCCTTCAAAGCAAATACTGGAGTAACAGAACCATTCCTTCAGAAAACTACTTGAAAGGCCTAGTTCACTGGGATGAAAAAGGAAAATATCCCATAGCAAGACTGCAACAAATAGTCAAGTTAGCCCTAATCAACAACAAGGACCCTCCACCCCCACATCTACAGTTCTAGGTACTGAACTTGGGCCCAAGCTAGCATTAAGACCCTAAGACACTGACTGAGCTGATACCAGAGCAACGGCACACATATCTCTTAAAGTTCCAACCCCCAACTCAAGCCTGCCTTGAGACCCCAAGCCCCAGTGCAGGGCAGTTCAAGAAGTGTCTGGTTAGTGTAGGTCAAAAAAGAGGCTCTGACCTCCTGACCCTGCTTAAAGCTAGGTTATAAGCCCTAGGGCAAGATAGTCCAAAATATGCTTGAAATACTCAACCCCATAGTGAGTCCCAAAGCCCCTGCCAAGCATGAGGCTAGACCCTAAGCCTCATCACAAGGTAGCTCACAATGCTCTGAGTGCTGCAAGCCAGCAAAAGCACCAGGGGATAATTAAATCAGCAGTGGGAAGTGGCTTTTAGAAGTCCAAGCCAACAGGGAACCATCCTAATTTGGATAAACTGGAATTTACAGAAATTTAGAAATGGATCTAAGGGCCCTGAATCCCTAGCAGGGACAGGCCCCAAAGTATTTGCCTATGGGACTCTAGACCTAGTTAGCCCCTACCATAGCTCAAGGTGGAGCCTCAGGGTAAGACAATCTACAGTGTGCTTGACCTGATCAAGCCCTGAGTGAGACCAAAAGCCTTCTCCCAAACCTGAAGCTAGACTTTGAGCCTTGAGCCATCTGCAAACTCAGGGGGTGATTGAATCAGCACTTGGCAGGGAGATCTCAGAGCTCCCAAACCTTGGGCATCATACCACCTTGGAAGAACTGAAACTTACAGAAATCCAGAAATAAGGCTAAAGGTAGAATCAAGGAAAAACAAGTCTAAGAGAGTGCCCTCTCTGCCATGAGAACAGAGCCCAACTATAAAATAAAAGTAAAGAAAAAGGCTGGAAAATGGGCAAACAGTAAAAAACAAACAAATGAACAAACAAAAATAGAAAAAATTTATAGAGAAAAAGAAAGGGAAGGAATAGATTCAGAAGGAGACAGTCAGTAGAATCAATTAGCTACACACAAAATTTCAAAGAAAAATGTGAATTTTTCTTAGGCTTTGGAAGAGCTCAAAAATCAATTAAGTAGAGGAAAAATGAAAGTAATACAAGAAGCAAATAACAGTTTATAAAGCAAAATTGGCCAAATGGAATGAAATTTCTAATACTCACATAAGAAAATCATTTCTTAAAAATTGTAACTTGGCAACTAGAAACTAATGGCTTCACAAGACAACAAGAAACAATAAAACAAAATCAAAAGAAGGGGTGGGAAAACAAGAAAACAGGAAATATCTCATTGAAAAAAACAAATAACCTGGAAAATAGATCCAGGAGGAACAATTTAAGAATTATTTAACTACCTGAAATCCGTGAGCCAAAAAAAAAAAGTAGTCTAGACATCATATTGCCAGAAATTATCAAAGAAAACTACCCTAATATTCTTGAATAAGAAACTAAAATAGAAATTGAAAGAATCCAAAGATCACCTCTGGAAATAAATCTTCAAATGACCACCCCCAGGAATATTATAGATAATTCAAGGGCCTCCAGGAAAAGGAGAAAATACCATATTAACTTCAGTACAGAATCTTGCCTTAACCTATAGAGAAGGAAGAGGGAAATAATACAGGGAAGGGGGGGGCAAAAGAAAGAGGGGGAAGAAAGGAGTGGTGAATAAAAGCAAAGCATTTGTGAGAAGAGACAGAGTGATAGAAGAGAGAAAGAGCAGAATCAAAAGGGGAAAATAAAATGGAGGGGAATACACAGTTTTTAAACTATGAATGTGAAAGTGAAGAAATCACATAAAATGGAAATGGATAGCAGAATGGATTAAAAACAAGAATCTTATGATATGTTGTTTACAAGAAATACATTTGAGGAAAAGAGGTAAACAGCGAGTAAAATTTAAGGAGCTAGAGTAGAATTTATTGTATATCATTTGAAGTTTAAAAAAAGCTGGTGTAGCAATCATAATGTCAGACAAAGCTAAAGCAAAAGAAAGAAGGAAAGAAATTACATTTTGTTAAAAGGTAAAATAGGCAATGAAGTAATAGTAATGCTAAACATATATGCATCAAATCAAATCGAATAGAATCCAGTTCTTTTTTTTAAACCCTTGTACTTCGGTGTATTGTATCATAGGTGGCAGATTGGTAAGGGTGGGCAATGGGGGTCAAGTGACTTGCCCAGGGTCACACAGCTGGGAAGTGGCTGAGGCCGGGTTTAAACCTAGGACCTCCTGTCTCTAGGCCTGACTCTCACTCCACTGAGCTACCCAGCTGCCCCCAAGAATCCAGTTTTTTAAATGAGAAATTCAATAAGGTTTAGGAGGAAATAGACAGTAAAAGTATACTAGTGAGGGACTCAACTTCTACCCTCAGATTTAGATAAATCAAATAAAAAGAAAGAAGTAAAGGAAGTGAACATTTTTTAGAAAATTTAGAACTTATAGATCTCTGGAGGAAATTGAATGGGAATACAAAGGTATATAGCTTCTTTTCAGCAGTGCATGGTACCAACACAAAGACTGACAACATGTGATGGTATGAAGGCTTCACAATCAAATTCAGAAAAGCAGAAATTATAAATGCATCCTTTTATGATCATAAATAATTGTATTAATTGTTTTTGTGCAATAAAAACTAAAACATAAAGATTAATGGAAGACTTATAAAGTTAATTAAAAGCTAAACAATTTAAATTTTATAAAGGAGTCAGTCAAAGAAAAATTTATAGCAATAATCAATTTCATTAAGGGGAG
The DNA here is from genome assembly GCF_016433145.1 of Gracilinanus agilis. NCBI lineage: Eukaryota > Metazoa > Chordata > Mammalia > Didelphimorphia > Didelphidae > Gracilinanus > Gracilinanus agilis. Next base: position 608,909,742 of record NC_058130.1, on the reverse strand, counting down.
TGACAATAAGAAGACAACATATCAATATTTATGGGATTCAGCCAAAAAAGTGAGGGAAAATTTATATCTCCAACTGTTTATGCAATAAAATAGAGAAAAAGTATACCAATGAATTGGCTATGTAACTAAAAACTAAAAGAATAAATTAAAAACTCTGAATTAAAAAGTTAAATTGGAAATCCTAAAAAGGAAAAGAGAAAAAAACTAAAATTGAATGTAAAAGAAATATTGAACAAATAAATAAGTCTAGTTGTTGGTTATATGAAAAATAAGCATATAAAATAGAGTATTGGTTTCTTGATTAAAAAAAGGAAAGAAGAAAAAAATCAAGTGACCATTATTAAAAGTGAATAGGATGAATTAACCAACAATGAGAAGGAAATTGAAATTATCATTAGGATCTTTTTTGGTCAATTATATGTCAATAAATCTGACGATCTTAATGAAATGGACAAATCTTTACAAAAATATCAATTGCCCAGTTTGACAAAAGAGGAAATATAACATTTAAATAATTCCATGTCAGAAAAAAGAGATTGAACAGACCATCAATGAATTTCACCAAAAACGAATCCCCAGGGCTAGATGGATTTACAAGTGAAGTCTTTCAAACATTTAAAGAACAATTAATACTAATATCATATAAAGTATTTGGGAAAATAGGCAGAGAAGAAATTATAACCAAATTATTTTCATGACGAAAAATATACTACTGCTAATAAACCAGGAAGAGCAAAACCAGAGAAATAAAATTACCCAAAACTATCAACAAGTATATGCAATGGGGATAAGTTAAAAGCCTTGCCTGTAATATCAGGGATGAAACAAGGATGTCCATCATCACCACTTTTAATGTACAAGAAATGCTAGCTTTAACAATAAGAAAAAAAAAATTTAATGTGCAGAAACTATAATCCTTTACAGATGATATGATGGTAAATTAGAATATCATAAAGAATAAAGTAAAAATTGTTGAAGTAATTAATACTTTGAGAAAAGTTTCAGAATACAAAATGAATCCTCATATATCGTTAGCTTTTCTATGTGTTATCAACAAAATAAAAAAACATGAAAAAGAAAAAGGAATTCCATTTAAAACAACCATGGACAATAAAAAATACCCAGGAATCTACTTTCCAAGACAAACATAAGAAGCATATGAACACAAATACAAAGCACTTTTCCTTTAAAAATGTGAGTGCTATACATTAGGTTACATTAGTTATATATATATATATATATATATTAGGTTATTAGTGCTATACATTAGATCTTGTTATTGGGGGCACTATATTCCCACACAAGAAAATTCATAAGTCAACCTGGACTTTGCCTGATGGAAGGACGGAAAATCAGATAGATCACATCACAGTTTCCCGCAAGTGGAGAAGAAGCCTTCTAGATGTTAGAGCAAGATGTGGTGCAGATGTGGCCTCGGACCACCAACTCCTGGTGGCAACTTTTAGAACCAAGTTGAAATCATTCAA